>NC_091211.1:14655513-14855883 GCF_040958095.1 Procambarus clarkii
ACTAGGTAAGGGTATACTGGGATAGGCTTGGCTACGGTAGGCTAGGAAGAGGTAAACTAGGATAAGCAAGGCTGTGCAAGCACTATGCACAGCTAGAATGAACTATGCTAAGATGGTTTAAGCTGGGCTAGGTTAGGATAAGCTGAGTCATGCAGGGCCCCGATTGACCAGTGGAGTCTAATAGTCTAACCTTCTAGCTAGTTTGCTGACCTAAGAGTGTAAATGCCTAGCCCCTAACCTGAGATATATACAAGAGTTGTTACGTTCTTGTACAGCCACTAGTACGAGTAGCGTTTCGGGCAGGTCCCTGGAATACGATCCCCGCCGCGAAGAATCGTTTTTTCATCCAAGTACACATTTTACTGTTGCGTTAAACAGAGGCTACAGTTAAGGAATTGCGCCCAGTAAATCCTCCCCGGCCAGGATACGAACCTATGACATAGCGCTCGCGGAACGCCAGGCGAGTGTCCTACCACTACACCACCTGCTGCAATATTATTATAAAAGAAATATTACTTATTATAATCGTAAATACTAAATACCTGTTGTGTTGATTTAGGGGCGACGACGATCGTGGGATCGGATGCGAGCCACAGGTGGCCTACACCATGCTTTCTAAGGCGTCCCTCTCATAACAAAAACAAATCCGTGCATTCATACACAAACAGAGATCCCGTGGTTATGCGAATACTTGCAGTTCTTTTACTTAAAATAATAACAATTAGATTAATAATAATTAACATAATTTTTACTCAAGGTTCATAAAAATCATTTATACTATTTTAAAAGAAGATTTATAAGACATCTAAAAACAGATATACAGACTTTGTGTGATATTTATTTCAACATTATATATTAATAGAATGTTGTAACTATTATTTTTAAATATTAGGTAGTTTCCAGCTACGTATATCGCATATAAACGTTGCAAAAAGATTTAGACTGAATTAACACATTACACATTTATGGAGTAATTAACAACAAAACAATCTTTATTTTCATTGCAGAACATATATCAGAGCATACTAGTGACTCATACATTTAAAATAGTGTGATTTTTAAACAATTCGGTTGTAAACCCGCAGAACCGCCTACCCGCCAAAGACGTAACATAAGAAATGGTATATAATTCATTATTTTAAATTACATATATAATCATTAATAATTTTCGGCAGCTATCGAGGTTCTCCATAGGTAAATTCCTGTACTCTAACAAGATGCTACTTGCTGTTTAGCTGTTTAAATTCTTGGAAAATTGTAATGACCAGCGACATAAAATATAACAATGAAATAGTAGCTGGTAACTGTAGGTGAACGAAAAATTAAATTCCAAATTGATTAGATGTTTTTCTAAATATAAAGATCGACCTGAGGGAATTTTATGAATTATGGACTAATTAAACAAAAAAATAGGTAATTTTACTTGAAGAACAGATACCAGAGAATAGTTAGTGAGTACATTTATATTGTATAATGGGAGAAAGCCCCTGGTAGCCGCGAATTAAAATAACCACCTACATTAATTGATAACTAGGAAATAGTATCTGGAAACTTTATCTGAACGAAAACACAATACCAATTTGTTTAGATGTTTTTCTTAATATAAAGATCAACAGTAAGGAATCTTATTCATTATGGACAAATTAACAAAAAAAAAACGATAATTTTCATTGAGGACCATATATTAGAGCATACTTAGTCACTTATATATTAAAAGTATTGTGTATTTTGAACCATTGGGGTTGTAAACAAACAGAACGGCCTACCCGAAAAGTCGTAACATAAAATGTTGCATATGTTTGCTAATTTATTATTTGATAAATGATTATTATTAATTTACGACAACTATAGAGGTTTCCCATTAGTTAAATTACTGTAGTCTGACTAAATGCTACTACAAAACATATATAAATCCTGGGAAAGTCACAATGACCAGCGACATTACAGCATAGAGGGTTAAATAGTAACAGGCAACTGTCGGCGAACGAAAAATTCATTTCCAAATTTATTAGATGTTTTCCTAAATATAAAGATCGATAGGCTGGAATTTTCTGGATTATGGCCTAATTAAGGCAAAAATATATATATTTTTACTTGAAGAACAAATATCAGAGCATAGTCAGTGAGTTATAGAATAATAAGAGTGTGGTATTTCATTGTATAACAAGAGATAGTCCATGGAAGCGAAAATAGACGTAGTTTTACACAAAATAACGTCCAAAAACAGCCGTAGAGTCAAACGGCAAATGTTGACGTTCTTTTTAAGAGGACAGGTTGTTGAAACAACATTGTCATATGTCTTTTCTTGGATCTAAATAATACGAAACCTCGCTCTATGATTTGAAGTTAAAATCCTCATATATGGTAATAAAGTGACTTTTTTCACGTTATTCATGTAGTGTGATTTTACGTATATATATTCGTTTTTACCAATATTTCGATACTACTTCATGTTTTCTCACGATGTGTGATTTGCCCTTCAAATCTCAGAATTTCGCAAATTTTGCATTTTTAAGCAAATTTTCTTGCTTATATATATGCATGATATATGCAATATGATATGCTTATGATATATGCAATAAAAACAGAACTTCTCCCCTTTTCAATATCTTACTCTGTATTTTAACGAGAAACATATAGTTGATTGGAAATGAAGTATTTAAGGTTAATTTCTAATCAATTATGTGTTTGCATCATTTTTATCGTATATTTAATGAATTAATAACAATAAACTGAAAATTCACAAAAACGTGGAAAAACGGCAAAATATTGCCTAATTCGATGATATTTTGTTTAAATCACATAGAGGAAAATGGGATGATAAACATCAAAATATTGCTAAATTCGATGTTTTTTAGTACGATACAAAATCCAAAAAAACTTGCTTAAAATGCAATATTATGCGAAATTCTGAGATTTGAAGGCCAAATCACATATCGTGATACTACATGAAATAGTATCGAAATATTGGTAAAAATTAATATATATTCGTAATATCAAACAACATGAAAAACGTGAAAAAGTCACTATTATACCAAATTTGAGGATTTTAACTACGAATCATAAAGCGAGGTTTCGTATTATTTAGATCCAAGAAAAGACATATGACAATGTTGTTCCCGATACAAATGATAAAAATCAATGTGTTTTCATTAGAATTAACTAAAATGTTCCTGATTTTCCGTTTATATTACCGATGGAAGATGTACACATAAAACCGTTCTAATCCGGCTGAAACGTCGACATATGCAACAAAACAGAACTTCTCCCCTTTTTAATATCTTACTCAGTATTTTATCGAGAAACAAATAGATGATTGAAAATGAAGTATTTAAGGTTATTTTCTGATCAATTATGTGTTTGCATAATTTTTATCGTATATTTAATGAATTAATAACAATAAACTGAAAATTCACAAAAACGTGGAAAAACGGCCTAATTCGAACATATTTTGTTTACGATATGTGATTTGGCCTTCAAATCTCAGAATTTTGCAAATTTTGCATTTTTAAGCAAGTTTCCTTGCATTTTGTTTTGTACTAAAAATCATCGAATTTAGCAATATTTTGACCTTTATCATCCCCTTTTCCTTTGTGTGATGTAAACAAAATATTATCGAATTAGGCCGTTTTTCCACGTTTTTGGGAATTTTCAGTTTATTGTTATTAATTCATTAAATATACGATAAAAATTATGCAAACACATAATTTATCAGAAAATAACCTAAATACTTCATTTTCAATCATCTATTTGTTTCTTGTTAAAATACTGAGTAAGATATTGAAAAGGGGAGAAGTTCTGTTTTTTTTTTTTGCATATATCGACGTTTCAGCCGGATTAGAACTGTTTTACGTGTACATCTTCCATTGGTAATATAAACCGAAAATCAGGAACATTTTAGTTAATTTTAATGAAAACACATTGATTTTCATCCTTTGTATTGGAAGCAACATCTTTATACGTCTTTTCTAGGGTCTAAAAAATACGAAACGTTGCTCTATGATTCGAAGTTAAAATTCTCAAATTTGGTATAATAATTACTTTTTTCACAATTTCATGTAGTTTGATATTACGCAATTATATTCCTTTTTACCAATAATTCGATATTATTTCATGTAGTATGACGATATGTGATTTGGCCTTCAAATCTCAGATTTTCGCATAATATTGCATTTTAAGCAAGTTTTCTTGCATTTTGTTTCGTACTAAAAATCATCGAATTCAGCAATATTTTGACGTTTATCATCCCCTTTTCCTTTATGTGATATAAACAAAATATCATCTTATTAGGCAATATTTTGTTGTTTTTCCACGTTTTTGTGAATTTTCAGTTTATTGTTATTAATTCATTAAATATACGATAAAAATGATGCAAACACATAATTGATTAGAAATTAACCTTCCACACTTCATTTTCAATCAACTATTTGTTTCTCGATAAAATACTGAGTAAGATTTTGGAAAGGGGAGAAGTTCTGTTTTTATTGCATATATCGACGTTTCAGCCGGATTAAAGCGGTTTTACGTGTACATCTTCCATCGGTAATATAAACGGAAAATCAAGAACATTTTAGTTAATTCTAATGAAAACACATTGATTTTTATCATTTGTATTTGTAACAACATTGTCATATGTCTTTTCTTGGATCTAAATAATACGAAACCTCGCTCTATGATTTGAAGTTAAAATCCTCGTATATGGTAATAAAGTAACTTTTTTCACGTTATTGATGTAGTGTGATTTTACGTATATATATTCGTTTTTACCAATATTTCGATACTACTTCATGTTTTCTCACGATGTGTGATTTGCCCTTCAAATCTCAGAATTTCGCAAATTTTGCATTTATAAGCAAGTTTTCTTGCATTTTTTTTGTACTAAAAATCATCGAATTTAGCAATATTTTGACCTTTATCATCCCCTTTTCCTTTGTGTGATGTAAACAAAATATTATCGAATTAGGCCGTTTTTCCACGTTTTTGTGAATTTTCAGTTTATTGTTATTAATTCATTAAATATACGATAAAAATTATGCAAACACATAATTGATCAGAAAATAACCTTAAATACTTCATTTTCAATCATCTATTTGTTTCTTGTTAAAATACTGAGTAAGATATTGAAAAGGGGAGAAGTTCTGTTTTTATTGCATATATCGACGTTTCAGCCGGATTAGAACATTTTACGTGTACATCTTCCATCGGTAATATAAACCGAAAATCAGGAACATTTTAGTTAATTTTAATGAAAACACATTGATTTTCATCCTTTGTATTGGAAGCAACATCTTTATACGTCTTTTCTAGGGTCTAAAAAATACGAAACGTTGCTCTATGATTCGAAGTTAAAATTCTCAAATTTGGTATAATAATTACTGTTTTCACAATTTCATGTAGTTTGATATTACGCAATTATATTCCTTTTTACCAATAATTCGATATTATTTCATGTAGTATCACGATATGTGATTTGGCCTTCAAATCTCAGATTTTCGCATAATATTGCATTTTAAGCAAGTTTTCTTGCATTTTGTTTCGTACTAAAAATCATCGAATTCAGCAATATTTTGACGTTTATCATCCCCTTTCCTTTATGTGATATAAACAAAATATCATCTTATTAGGCAATATTTTGTTGTTTTTCCACGTTTTTGTGAATTTTCAGTTTATTGTTATTAATTCATTAAATATACGATAAAAATGATGCAAACACATAATTGATTAGAAATTAACCTTCCACACTTCATTTTCAATCAACTATTTGTTTCTCGATAAAATACTGAGTAAGATTTTGGAAAGGGGAGAAGTTCTGTTTTTATTGCATATATCGACGTTTCAGCCGGATTAAAGCGGTTTTACGTGTACATCTTCCATCGGTAATATAAACGGAAAATCAAGAACATTTTAGTTAATTCTAATGAAAACACATTGATTTTTATCATTTGTATTTGTAACAACATTGTCATATGTCTTTTCTTGGATCTAAATAATACGAAACCTCGCTCTATGATTTGAAGTTAAAATCCTCATATATGGTAATAAAGTAACTTTTTTCACGTTATTGATGTAGTGTGATTTTACGTATATATATTCGTTTTTACCAATATTTCGATACTACTTCATGTTTTCTCACGATGTGTGATTTGCCCTTCAAATCTCAGAATTTCGCAAATTTTGCATTTATAAGCAAGTTTTCTTGCATTTTTTTTGTACTAAAAATCATCGAATTTAGCAATATTTTGACCTTTATCATCCCCTTTTCCTTTGTGTGATGTAAACAAAATATTATCGAATTAGGCCGTTTTTCCACGTTTTTGTGAATTTTCAGTTTATTGTTATTAATTCATTAAATATACGATAAAAATTATGCAAACACATAATTGATCAGAAAATAACCTTAAATACTTCATTTTCAATCATCTATTTGTTTCTTGTTAAAATACTGAGTAAGATATTGAAAAGGGGAGAAGTTCTGTTTTTATTGCATATATCGACGTTTCAGCCGGATTAGAGCATTTTACGTGTACATCTTCCATCGGTAATATAAACCGAAAATCAGGAATATTTTAGTTAATTTTAATGAAAACACATTGATTTTTATCATTTGTATTGGAAGCAACATCTTTATACGTCTTCTCTAGGGTCTAAAAAATACGAAACGTCGCTCTATGATTCGAAGTTAAAATCCTCAAATTTGGTATAATAATGACTTTTTTCACAATTTCATGTAGTTTGATATTACGCAATTATATTCCTTTTTACCAATAATTCGATATTATTTCATGTAGTATCACGATATGTGATTTGGCCTTCAAATCTCAGATTTTCGCATAATATTGCATTTTAAGCAAGTTTTCTTGCATTTTGTTTCGTACTAAAAATCATCGAATTCAGCAATATTTTGACGTTTATCATCCCCTTTCCTTTATGTGATATAAACAAAATATCATCTTATTAGGCAATATTTTGCTGTTTTTCCACGTTTTTGTGAATTTTCAGTTTATTGTTATTAATTCATTAAATATACGATAAAAATGATGCAAACACGTAATTGATTAGAAATTAACCTTAAACACTTCATTTTCAATCAACTATTTGTTTCTCGTTAAAATACTGAGTAAGATATATGAAAGGGGAGAAGTTCTAGTTTTATTGCATATATCGACGTTTCAGCCGGATTAGAGCGGTTTTACTTGTACATCTTTTAGTTAATTCTAATAAAAACACATTGATTTTTATCATTTGTATTTGAAACAACATTGTCATATGTCTTTTCTTGGATCTAAATAATACGAAACCTCGCTCTATGATTTGAAGTTAAAATCCTCATATATGGTAATAAAGTGACTTTTTTCACGTTATTCATGTAGTGTGATTTTACGTATATATATATTCGTTTTTACCAATATTTCGATACTACTTCATGTTTTCTCACGATGTGTGATTTGCCCTTCAAATCTCAGAATTTCGCAAATTTTGCATTTTTAAGCAAGTTTTCTTGCTTATATATATGCATGATATATGCAATATGATATGCTTATGATATATGCAATAAAAACAGAACTTCTCTCCTTTTCAATATCTTACTCTGTATTTTAACGAGAAACATATAGTTGATTGGAAATGAAGTATTTAAGGTTAATTTCTAATCAATTATGTGTTTGCATCATTTTTATCGTATATTTAATGAATTAATAACAATAAACTGAAAATTCACAAAAACGTGGAAAAACGGCAAAATATTGCCTAATTCGATGATATTTTGTTTAAATCACATAGAGGAAAATGGGATGATAAACATCAAAATATTGCTAAATTCGATGTTTTTTAGTACGATACAAAATCCAAAAAAACTTGCTTAAAATGCAATATTATGCGAAATTCTGAGATTTGAAGGCCAAATCACATATCGTGATACTACATGAAATAGTATCGAAATATTGGTAAAAATTAATATATGTTCGTAATATCAAACAACATGAAAAACGTGAAAAAGTCACTATTATACCAAATTTGAGGATTTTAACTACGAATCATAAAGCGAGGTTTCGTATTATTTAGATCCAAGAAAACACATATGACAATGTTGTTCCCGATACAAATGATAAAAATCAATGTGTTTTCATTAGAATTAACTAAAATGTTCCTGATTTTCCGTTTATATTACCGATGGAAGATGTACACATAAAACAGTTCTAATCCGGCTGAAACGTCGACATATGCAATAAAACAGAACTTCTCCCCTTTTTAATATCTTATTCAGTATTTTATCGAGAAACAAATAGATGATTGAAAATGAAGTATTTAAGGTTATTTTCTGATCAAGTATGTGTTTGCATAATTTTTATCGTATATTTAATTAATTACTAGCAATAAACTGAAAATTCACAAAAATGTGGAAAAACGGCCTAATTCGATGATATTTTGTTTAAATCACATAAAGGAAAAGGGGATGATAAAGGTTAAAATATTGCTAAATTCGATGATTTTTAGTACAAAACAAAATGCAAGAAAACGTGCTTAAAAATGCAAAATTTGCGAAATTCTGAGATTTGAAGGGCAAATCACATCGTGAGAAAACATGAAGTAGTATCGAAATATTGGTAAAAACGAATTGGAGAGTGATGCAGAGGCTCAAGTGAGTGATGCAGAGGATCAAGAGAGTGATGCAGAGGCTCGAGAGAGTGATCCAGAGGCCTCAGGAGAGGGATTTAGAGGCTTAGGAGAGTGATGCAGAGGCTGAAGAGAGTGTTGCAGAGGCTCAAGAGAGGGATGCAGAGGCTCAAGAGAGTGATGCAGAGACTCAAGAAAGTGATGCAAAGGCTTAAGAGAGGGATGCAGAGGCTGAATAGAATGATGCAGAGACTTAAGAGAGGGATGCAGAGGCTGAAGAGAGTGATGCAGAGGCTCAATAGAGTGATGCAGAGGCATAAGAGAGGGATGCAGAGGCTGATGAGAATGATGCAGAGGCTTAAAAGAGTGATCCAGAGGCTCAGGAGAGTGATGCAGAGACTCAAGAGATTGATGCAGAGGCTCAAGAGAGGGATGCAGAGGCTGATGAGAGAGATGCAGAGGCTTAAGTGAGTGATGCAGAGGCTTAAGAGAGGGATGCAGAGGCTCAAGAGAGTGATGCAAAGGCTGAAGAGAGTGATGCAGAGCCTTAAGAGAGGGATGCATAGGAGGCTCCAGAGAGTGATGCAGAGGCTGAAGAGAGAGATGCAGAGGCTTAAGAGAGTGATGCAGAGGATGAAGAGAGTGATGCAGAGGCTCAAGAGAATGATGGAAAGGCTTAAGAGATTGATGCAGAGGCTCAAGATAATGATGCAGATCCTCAAGAGAGTGATGCAGAGGATCAAGAGAGTGATGCAGAGGCTAAAGAGAGTGATGCAGAGGATCAAGAGAGGGAAGCTGAGGCTTACGAGAGTGATGCAGAGGCTGACGAGAGTGATGCAGATCCTCAAGAGTGTGATGCAGAGGATCAAGAGAGTGATGCAGAGACGCAAGAGAGTGTTGCAGAGGCTTAAGAGAGGGATGCATAGGCTCATGAGAGTGATGCAAAAGCTGAAGAGAGTGATGCAGAGGCTTAAGAGAGGGATGCAGAGGCTGAAGAGAGTGATGCAGAGGCTTAAGAGAGGGATGCAGAGACTCAAGAGTGTGATGCAGAGGCTCAAGAGAGAGATGCAGAGCTTTAAGAGATTGATGCAGAGGTTCATGAGAGTGATGCAGAAGCAAGAGAATATTGTAGAGGCTTAAGAGAGGGATGCAGAAGCTCAAGAGAATGATGCAGGGGGCTCAAGAGAATGATGCAGAGGCTTAAGAGAGGGATGCAGAGGATCAAGAGAGTGATGCAGAGGCTTAGGAGAGGAATGCAGAGGCTGAAGAGAATGATGCAGAGGCTTAAGAGAGGGATGCAGAGGTTGAAGAGAGTGATGCAGAGGCTCAAGAGAGTGATGCAGAGGCTGAAGAGAATGATGCAGAGGCTTAAAGTGAGTGATGCAGAGGCTTAAGTGAGGAATGCAGATGCTCAAGAGAGTGATGCAGAGGATGAAAAGAGGGATGCAGAGGCTCAAGAGAGGGATGCAGAGGCTCAAGAGAGTGATGCAGAGGATGAAGAGAGGGATGCAGAGGCTCAAGAGAATGATGCAGAGGCTCAAGAGACTGGTGCAGAGGATGAAGAGAGGGATGCAGAGGCTTAAGAGAGTGATGCAGAGACTCAGGAGAGGGATGCAGAGGCTCAAAGGAGTGATGCAGAGGCTCAAGAGAGCGATGCAGAGGCTCAAGAGAGTGATGCAGAGGCTCAAGAGAGTGATGCAGAGGATCAAGAGAGTGATGCAGAGGCTCAAGAGAGTGATGCAGAGGACCAAGAGAGGGATTCAGAGGCTCAAGAGAGGGATTCAGAGGCTTAAGAGAGTGATGCAGAGGCTGAAGTGAGTGTTGCAGAGGTTAAAGAGAGGGATGCAGAAGCTCAAGAGAGTGATGCAGAGACTCAAGAGAGTTATGCAGAGGCTCAAGAGAGGGGTGCAGAGGCTTAAGAAAGTGATGCAGAGGCTCAAAAAGAGGAATTCAGAGGCTTAAATGGGTGATGCAGAGGCTCAAGAGAGTGATGCAGAGGCTCAAGAGAGAGATGCAGGGGTTCAAGAGAGTGATGCAGAAGCTCAAGACAGTGATTCTGAGGCTTACGTGAGTGATTCAGAGGCTTAAGAGAGAGATGCAGAGGCTTAAGAGAGGAATGCAGAGGCTCAAGAGAGGGATGCAGAGGCTCAAGAGAGGGAAGCAGAGGCTGAAGTGAGGGATTCAGAGGCGCAAGAGAGGGATGCAGAGGCGCAAGAGAGGGATGAATTTTCTGTTTATTGTTATTAATTTATTGTATATACGATAAAAATGATGCAAACACATAATTGGTTAGAAATTAACCTTAAATAATTCATTTTCAATCAACTATTTGTTTCTCGTTAAAATACTGTGTAAGATTTTGAAAAAAGAGAAGTTCTGTTTTTAATGCATATATCGACGTTTCAGCCGGATTAGAGCAGTCTTACGTGTACATCTTCCATTGGTAATATAAACGGAAAATCAGGAACATCATAGTTAATTCTAATGAAAACACATCGATTTTTATCATTTGTATTGGAAACAACATTTTAATGTCTTTTCTAGGATCGAAGTAATACAAAACCTCCCCTTATAATTTGAAATTAAAATCCTCAAATTTGGTAATATAGTGATTTTTTCACGTTTTTCATGTAGTGTGATTTTACGTAAATATACTCGTTTTTACCAATATTTCGATACTACTTCATGTTTTCTCACGATATGTTATTTGGTCTTCAAATCTCAGAATTTCGCATAATGTTGCATTTTTAGCAAGTTTTCTTGCATTTTGTTTTGTACTAAAAATCATCGAATTTAGCAATATTTTGACGTTTATCATCCCCCTTTTCCTTTATGTGATTTAAACAAAATATCATCGAATTAGGCAATATTTTGCCGTTTTTCCACGTTTTTGTGAATTTTCAGTTTATTGTTATTAATTTATTATATATACGATAAAAATGATGCAAACACATAATTGGTTAGAAATTAACCTTAAATAATTCATTTTCAATCAAATATTTGTTTCTCGTTAAAATACTGTGTAAGATATTGAAAAGAGGAGAAGTTCTGTTTTTAATGCATATATCGACGTTTCAGCCGGATTAGAACAGTCTTACGTGTACATCTTCCATTGGTAATATAAACGGAAAATCAGGAACATCTTAGTTAATTCTAATGAAAACACATCGATTTTTATCATTTGTATTGGAAACGACATTTTAATATGTGTTTTCTAGGATCTAAGTAATACGAAACCTCCCCTTATAATTTGAAGTTAAAATCCTCAAATTTGGTAATATAGTAACTTTTTTCACGTTTTTTATGTAGTGTGATTTTACGTAAATATATTCGTATTTACCAATATTTCGATACTATTTCATGTTTTCTCACGATATGTGATTTGGCCTTCAAATCTCAGAATTTCGCATTATATTGAGCAAGTTTTCTTGCATTTTGTTTTGTACTAAAAATCATCGAATTTAGCAATATTTTGACGTTTATCATCCCCCTTTTCCTTTATGTGATTTAAACAAAATATCATCGAATTAGGCAATATTTTGCCGTTTTTCCACGTTTTTGTGAATTTTCTGTTTATTGTTATTAATTTATTGTATATACGATAAAAATGATGCAAACACATAATTGGTTAGAAATTAACCTTAAATAATTCATTTTCAATCAACTATTTGTTTCTCGTTAAAATACTGTGTAAGATTTTGAAAAAAGAGAAGTTCTGTTTTTAATGCATATATCGACGTTTCAGCCGGATTAGAGCAGTCTTACATGTACATCTTCCATTGGTAATATAAACGGAAAATCAGGAACATCATAGTTAATTCTAATGAAAACACATCGATTTTTATCATTTGTATTGGAAACAACATTTTAATGTCTGTTCTAGGATCGAAGTAATACGAAACCTCCCCCTATAATTTGAAGTTAAATTCTTCAAATTTTGTAATATAGTGATTTTTTCACGTTTTTCATGTAGTGTGATTTTACGTAAATATACTCGTTTTTACCAATATTTCGATACTACTTCATGTTTTCTCACGATATGTTATTTGGCCTTCAAATCTCAGAATTTCGCATAATGTTGCATTTTTAGCAAGTTTTCTTGCATTTTGTTTTGTACTAAAAATCGTCGAATTTAGCAATATTTTTGACGATTATCATCCCCCTTTTCCTTTATGTGATTTAAGCAAAATACCATCGAATTAGGCAATATTTTGCCGTTTTTCCACGTTTTTGTGAATTTTCAGTTTATTGTTATTAGTTCATTATATATACGATACAAATGATGCAAACACATAATTGGTTATAAATTAACCTTAAATACTTCATTTTCAATCATATATTTGTTTCTCGTTAAAATGCTGTGTAAGATATGGAAAAGGGGAGAAGTTCTGTTTTTATTGCATATATCGACTTTTCAGCCGGATTAGAGCAGACTTACGTGTACATCTTCCATTGGTAATATAAACGGAAAATCAGGAACATCTTAGTTAATTCTAATGAAAACACATCGATTTTTATCATTTGTATTGGAAACAACATTTTAATATGTGTTTTCTAGGATCTAAGTAATACGACACCTCCCCTTATAATTTGAAGTTAAAATCCTCAAATTTGGTAATATAGTAACTTTTTTCACGTTTTTTATGTAGTGTGATTTTACGTAAATATATTCGTATTTACCAATATTTCGATACTATTTCATGTTTTCTCACGATATGTGATTTGGCCTTCAAATCTCAGAATTTCGCATTATATTGAGCAAGTTTTCTTGCATTTTGTTTTGTACTAAAAATCATCGAATTTAGCAATATTTTGACGTTTATCATCCCCCTTTTCCTTTATGTGATTTAAACAAAATATCATCGAATTAGGCAATATTTTGCCGTTTTTCCACGTTTTTGTGAATTTTCAGTTTATTGTTATTAATTTATTATATATACGATAAAAATGATGCAAACACATAATTGGTTAGAAATTAACCTTAAATAATTCATTTTCAATCAAATATTTGTTTCTCGTTAAAATACTGTGTAAGATATTGAAAAGAGGAGAAGTTCTGTTTTTAATGCATATATCGACGTTTCAGCCGGATTAGAACAGTCTTACGTGTACATCTTCCATTGGTAATATAAACGGAAAATCAGGAACATCTTAGTTAATTCTAATGAAAACACATCGATTTTTATCATTTGTATTGGAAACGACATTTTAATATGTGTTTTCTAGGATCTAAGTAATACGAAACCTCCCCTTATAATTTGAAGTTAAAATCCTCAAATTTGGTAATATAGTAACTTTTTTCACGTTTTTTATGTAGTGTGATTTTACGTAAATATATTCGTATTTACCAATATTTCGATACTATTTCATGTTTTCTCACGATATGTGATTTGGCCTTCAAATCTCAGAATTTCGCATTATATTGAGCAAGTTTTCTTGCATTTTGTTTTGTACTAAAAATCATCGAATTTAGCAATATTTTGACGTTTATCATCCCCCTTTTCCTTTATGTGATTTAAACAAAATATCATCGAATTAGGCAATATTTTGCCGTTTTTCCACGTTTTTGTGAATTTTCTGTTTATTGTTATTAATTTATTGTATATACGATAAAAATGATGCAAACACATAATTGGTTAGAAATTAACCTTAAATAATTCATTTTCAATCAACTATTTGTTTCTCGTTAAAATACTGTGTAAGATTTTGAAAAAAGAGAAGTTCTGTTTTTAATGCATATATCGACGTTTCAGCCGGATTAGAGCAGTCTTACATGTACATCTTCCATTGGTAATATAAACGGAAAATCAGGAACATCATAGTTAATTCTAATGAAAACATATCGATTTTTATCATTTGTATTGGAAACAACATTTTAATGTCTTTTCTAGGATCGAAGTAATACGAAACCTCCCCCTATAATTTGAAGTTAAATTCTTCAAATTTTGTAATATAGTGATTTTTTCACGTTTTTCATGTAGTGTGATTTTACGTAAATATACTCGTTTTTACCAATATTTCGATACTACTTCATGTTTTCTCACGATATGTTATTTGGCCTTCAAATCTCAGAATTTCGCATAATGTTGCATTTTTAGCAAGTTTTCTTGCATTTTGTTTTGTACTAAAAATCGTCGAATTTAGCAATATTTTTGACGATTATCATCCCCCTTTTCCTTTATGTGATTTAAGCAAAATACCATCGAATTAGGCAATATTTTGCCGTTTTTCCACGTTTTTGTGAATTTTCAGTTTATTGTTATTAGTTCATTATATATACGATACAAATGATGCAAACACATAATTGGTTATAAATTAACCTTAAATACTTCATTTTCAATCATATATTTGTTTCTCGTTAAAATGCTGTGTAAGATATGGAAAAGGGGAGAAGTTCTGTTTTTATTGCATATATCGACTTTTCAGCCGGATTAGAGCAGACTTACGTGTACATCTTCCATTGGTAATATAAACGGAAAATCAGGAACATCTTAGTTAATTCTAATGAAAACACATCGATTTTTATCATTTGTATTGGAAACAACATTTTAATATGTGTTTTCTAGGATCTAAGTAATACGAAACCTCCCCTTATAATTTGAAGTTAAAATCCTCAAATTTGGTAATTTTGTGACTTTTTTCACGTTTTTTATGTAGTGTGATTTTACGTAAATATATTCGTATTTACCAATATTTCGATACTACTTCATGTTTTCTCACGATATGTGATTTGGCCTTCAAATCTCAGAATTTCGCTTTATATTGAGCAAGTTTTCTTGTATTTTGTTTTGAACTAAAAATCATCGTATTTAGCAATATTTTGACGTTTATCATCCCTTTTTTTCTTTATGTGATTTAAAGAAAATATCATCGAATTAGGCAATATTTTGTCGTTTTTCCACGTTTTTGTGAATTTTCAGTTTATTGTTATTAATTAATTATATATACGATATAAATGATGCAAACACATAATAGGTTATAAATTAAACTTAAATACTTCATTTTCAATCATATATTTGTTTCTCGTTAAAATACTGTGTAAGATATTGAAAAGGGGAGAAGTTCTGTTTTTATTGCATATATCGACGTTTCAGCCGGATTGGAGCGGTTTTACGTGTACATCTTCCATTGGTAATATAAACAGAAAATCAGGAACATCTTAGTTAATTCTAATGAAAACTCATTGATTTTTATCATTTGTATTGGAAACAGCATTGTCATGTGTCTTTTCTTGGATCTTCTTAATACAAAACCTCGCTCTATGATTTGAAGTTAAAATCCTCAAATACGGTAAAATAGTGAGTTTTTTCACGTTTTTCGTGTAGCGTGATTTTACGTAAATATATTAATTTTTACTAATATTTCGATACTACTTCATGTTTTCTCACGATATGTGATTTGGCCTTCAAATCTCAGAATTTCGCATTATATTGAGCAGGTTTTCTTGCATTTTGTTTTGCATCATTCTTCAAGAATGATGCAGTGGCTTAAGAAAGGGATGCAGAGGATCAAGAGAGTGATGCAGACGCTTAGTAGAGGAATGCAGAGGCTGAAGAGAATGCCTCTGCATCACTCTCTTCAGCCTCTGCATTCCTCTACTAAGCGTCTGCATCACTCTCTTGATCCTCTGCATCCCTTTCTTAAGCCACTGCATCATTCTCTTGAGCCCCTGCATCATTCTATTGAGCCTCTGCATCCCTCTCTTAAGCCTCTACATCATTCCCTTGTGCCTCTGCATCACTCTCTTGATCCACTGCATCAATCTCTCAAGGCTCTGCATCTCTCTCTTCCGCCTCTGCATCACTCTGCATCACTCTCTCGAGCCTCTACATCCCTCTCTTGATCCTCTGCATCCCTTTCTTAAGCCTCTGCATCATTCTCTTGAGCCCCAGCATCATTCTCTTGAGCCTCTGCATCCCTCTCTTAAGCCTCTACGTCATTCCCGTGTGCCTCTGCATCACTCTCTTGATCCACTGCATCAATCTCTTAAGGCTCTGCATCTCTCTCTTCCGCCTCTGCATCACTCTCTCGTGCCTCTGCATCACTCTCTTGAGCCTCTACATCCCACTCTGTTGAGCCTCTGCATCCCTCTCTTAAGCCTCTGAATCCCTCTCTTGAGCCTCTGCATCACTCTCTCGAACCTCTGCATCACTCTCTTGATCCTCTGCATCACTCTCTTGATCCTCTGTGTCACTCTCTTAAGCCTCTGCATCACTCTCTAGAGCCTCTGCATTACTCTCTTCAGCTTCTGCATCTCTCTCTTAAGCCTTTGCTTCCCTCTCTTGATCCTCTGCATCACTTTCTTGAGCCTCTGCATCCCTCTCTTGAGCCTCTGCATCACTCTCATGAGCCTCTGCATCACCCTCTTAAGCCTCTGCATCCCTATTTTGAGCCAGTGCATCCCTTTCTTGAGCCTCTGCATCCCTCTCATGAACTCCTGTATCCCTCTCATGAGCCTCTCCATCCCTCTCTTGAGCCTTTGCATCACTCTCTTAAGCCTCTGCTTCCCTCACCTGATCCTCTTCATCACTCTCTTAAGCCTCTGCATCACTCTCTTAAGCCTCTGCATCAGTCTCTTAAGTCTCTGCATCCCTCTCATAAGCCTCTACATCGATCTCTTGAGCCTCTGCATCACTCTCTTTAGCCTCTGCATTACTCTCTTAAGCCTCTGCATCTCTCTCTTCAGCCTCTGCATCGCTCTCTTGAGCCTCTGCATCCCTCTCTTGAGCCTCTGCATCACTCTCTTGAGCCTCTGCATCACTCTCTTGAGCCTTTGCATCCCTCTCTTAAGCCTTTGCATCACTCTCTTGAGCCTCTGCATCACTTTCTTGAGCCTCTGCATCACTCTCTTGAGCCTCTGCATCACTCTCTTGAGCCTCTGCATCAATCTCTTGAGCCTCTGCATCAATCTCTTACGCCTCTGCAACACTCTCTTGAGCCTCTTCATCACTCTCTTGAGCCTCTGCATCATTCTCTTGAGCCTCTGCATCCCTCTCATAAGCCTCTGCATCATTCTCTTGAGCCTCTGCATCACTCTCTTTAGCCTCTGCATCACTCTCTTAAGCCTCTGCATCTCTCTCTTCAGCCTCTGCATCGCTTTCTTGAGCCTCTGCATCCCTCTCTTGAGCCTCTGCATCATTCTCCTAGGCCTCTGCATCACTCTCATGAGCCTCTGCATTACTCACGTGAGCCTCTACATCCCTCTCTTGAGCCTCTGCATCACTCTCTTGAGTCTCGGCATCCCTCTCTTAAGCCTCTGCATCAATCTCTTGAGCCTCTGCATTACTCTCTTAAGCCTCTGCATCCCTCTCTTGAGCCTATGCATCTCTCTTCTCTCTTGAGCCTCTACATCACTCTCTTGAGCCTCTGCATCACTCTCTTGAGCCTCTGCATCACTCTCTTGAGCCTCTGCATAAATCTCATAAGCCTCTGCAATACTCTCTTTAGCCTCTGTATCACTCTCGTAAGCCTCTGCATCCCTCACTTGATTCTCTGCATCACTCTCGTAAGCCTCTGCATCAGTCTCCTGAGCCTCTGCATAACTCTTTTTAGGCTCTGCGTCACTCTAGTATGCCTCTGCACATCTCTCTTCAGCCTCTGCATCTCTCTCTGGAGCCTCTGCATTCCTCTCTTAAGCCTCAGCATCACTCTCTTGTGCCTCTGCATCCCTCTCTTGAACTACTGCATCCCTCTCATGAGCCTCTGCATCTCTCTCTTTAGCCTTTGCATAACTCTCTTAAGCCTCTGCATCTCTCTCTTGAGCCTCTACATCACTCTCTTGAGCATCTGCATCACTCTCTTCAGCCTCTGCATCCCTCTCTTAAGCCTTTGCATCATTCTCTTCAGCCTCTGCATCCCTCTCTTAAGCCTCTGCACCATTCTTTTCAGCCTCTGCATTCCTCAAAAAGCGTCTGCATCACTCTCTTGATTCTCTGCATCCCTCTCTTAAGCCTCTGCATCATTCTCTAGAGCCCCCTGCATCATTCTCTTGAGCCTCTGCATCTCTCTCTTAAGCCTCTACATCATTCCCTTCTGCCTCTGCATCACTCTCTTGAACCTCTGCATCATCCTCTTAATGCTCTGATTCTCTCTCTTCAGCTTCTACATCACTCTCTCGAGCCTCTGCATCACTCTCTTGAGCCTCTACATCCCTCTCTTCAGCCTCTTCATCCCTCTTTTAAGCCTCTGCAACACTCTTTTCAGCCTCTGCATCACTCTCTTAAGCCTCTGCATCCCTCTCCTGATCCTCTGCATCACTCTCTTGAGCCTCTGCATCACCCTCTTAAGCCTCTGCATCCCTATTTTGAGCCTCTGCATCACTTTCGTACGCCTCTGCGTCCCTTTCTTGAGCATCTGCATCCCTCTCATGAACTCCTGCATCCCTCTCATGAGCCTCTGCATCCCTCTCTTGAGCCTTTGCATCACTCTCTAAAGCCTCTGCATCCCTCTCTTTAGCCTCTGCATCACTCTCTTGAGTCTCTTCATCCCTCTCTTAAGCCTCTGCATCATTCTCTTCAGCCTCTGCATCACTCTCTTATGCCTCTGCATCATTCTCTTCACACTCTGCATCACTCTCTTGAGCCTCTGCATCACTCTCCTGAGCCTCTACATCACTCTTTTAAGCCTCTGCATCATTCTCTTCAGCCTCTGCATCCCTCTCTTAAGCCTCTGCATCACTCTCTTGAGCCTCTGCATCCCTCTCTTCAGCCTCTACATCCCTCTCTTAAGCCTCTGCATCATCCTCTTAATGCTCTGCATCTCTCACTTCAGCCTTTGCATCACTCTCTCGAGCCTCTGCATTACTCTCTTGAGCCTCTACATCCCTCTCTTGAGCCTCTTCATCCCTCTTTTAAGCCTCTGCAACACTCTTTTCAGCCTCTGCATCACTCTCTAAAGCCTCTGCATCCCTCTCCCGATCCTCTGCATCACTCTCTTGAGCCTATGCATCACTCTCTTGAGGCCTCTGCATTACTCTGTTAAGCCTGTGAATCCCTCTCTTGAGCCTCTGCATCACTCTCTCGAGCCTCTGCATCACTCTCTTGATCCTCTCCATCACTCTCTTTAGCCTCTGCATCCCTCTCTTGAGCCTCTGCATCACTCTCTTGAGCCTCTGCATCCCTCTCTTGAGCCTCTGCATCACTCTCTTGAGCCTCTGCATCACCCTCTTAAGCCTCTGCATCTCTATTTTGAGCCTCTGCATCACTTTCGTAAGCCTCTGCGTCCCTTTCTTGAGCCTCTGCATCCCTCTCTTGAACTCCTGCATCCCTCTCATGAGCCTCTGCATCCCTCTCTTGAGCCTTTGCATCACTCTCTAAACCCTCTGCATCCCTCTCTTCAGCCTCTGCATCACTCTCTTGAGTCTCTTCATCCCTCTCTTAAGCCTCTGCATCATTCTCTTCAGCCTCTGCATCACTCTCTTAAGCATCTGCATCATTCTCTTCACACTCTGCATCACTCTCCTGAGCCTCTGCATCACTCTCCTGAGCCTCTGCATCACTCTTTTAAGCCTCTGCATCATTCTCTTCAGCCTCTGCATCCCTCTCTTAAGCCTCTGCATCATTCTCTTGAGCCTCTGCATCCCTCTCTTCAGCCTCTACATCCCTCTCTTAAGCCTCTGCATCATTCTCTTCAGCCTCTGATTCCCTCTCTTAAGCCTCTCCATCATTCTCTACAGCCTCTGCATACCTCTACTAAGCGTCTGCATCACTCTCTTGATCCTCTGCATCCCTTTCTTAAGCCACTGCATCATTCTCTTGAGCCCCTGCATCATTCTCTTGAGCCTCTGCATCCCTCTCTTAAGCCTCTACATCATTCCCTTGTGCCTCTGCATCACTCTCTTGATCCACTGCATCAATCTCTTAAGGCTCTGCATCTCTCTCTTCCGCCTCTGCATCACTCTCTCGAGCCTCTGCATCACTCTCTTGAGCCTCTACATCCCTCTCTTGATCCTCTGCATCCCTTTCTTAAGCCTTTGCATAACTCTCTTAAGCCTCTGCATCCCTCTCTTGAGCCTCTGCATCACTCTCAAGAGCCTCTGCATCCCACTCTTGTGCCTCTGCATCCCTCACTTGAGCGTTTACATCCCTCTCTTGAGCCGTTGCATCCCTCTCTTGATCCTCTGCATCCCTCTCTTGAGCCTTTGCATCCGTCTCTTAAGCCTCTGCATCACTCTCTTACGCCTCTGTATCACTCTCTTAAGCCTCTGAATCACTCTCTTGAGCCTCTGGATCACTCTCTTGAGCCTATGCATCACTCTCTTGAGCCTCTGCATCCCTCTCATGAGCCTCTGCATCACTCTCATGAGCCTCTGCATCACTCTCTTAAGCCTCTGCATCCCTCACTTGATTCTCTGCATCACTCTCGTAAGCTTCTTCATCAGTCTCTTGAGCCTCTGCATAACTCTTTTTAGCCTCTGCGTCACTCTTTTATGCCTCTGCATCTCTCTCTTCACCCTCTGCATCACTCTCTGGAGCCTCTGCATCCCTCTCTTAAGCCTCTGCATCACTCTCTTGAGCCTCTGCATCTCTCTCTTAAGCCTCTGCATCTTTCTCTTGTGCCTCTGCATCCCTCTCTTGAACTACTGCATCCTTCTCATGAGCCTCTGCATCCCTCTCTTGAGCCTTTGCATCACTCTCTTAAGCCTCTGCATCACTCTCTTGAGCGTCTGCATTACTCTCAAGAGCCTCTTCATCCCACTTTTGTGCTCTTCATCCCTCACTTGAGCCTCTGCATCCCTCTCTTGAGCCTTTGCATCCCTCTCTTGAGCCTCTGCATCCCTCTCTTGACCCTCTTCATCCCTCTCTTAAGCCTCTGCATCACTCTCTTGAGCCTCTGCATCCCTCTCATAAGCCTCAGCATCACTCTCTTGTGCCTCTGCATCCCTCTCTTGAACTACTGCATCCCTCTCATGAGCCTCTGCATCCCTCTCTTAAGCCTTTGCATAACTCTCTTAAGCCTCTGCTTCCCTCTCTTGAGCCTCTGCATCACTCTCAAGAGCCTCTGCATACCACTCTTGTGCCTCTGCATCCCTCACTTGAGCCTCTACATCCCTCTCTTGAGCCTCTGTATCACTCTCTTGAGCCTCTGCATCACCCTCTTAAGAATCTGCATCCCTATTTTAAGCCTCTGCATCCCTCTCTTGAGCCTTTGCATCACTCTCTTAAGCCTCTGCTTCCCACTGCTGATCCTCTTCATCACTCTCTTAAGCCTCTGCATCACTCTCTTAAGCCTCTGCATCAGTCTCTTAAGTCTCTGCATCACTATCTTAATCCCCTGCACCCCTCTGTTCATCCTCTGCATCACTTTCTTGAGACTCTGCATCATTCTCTTGAGCCTCTGCATCCCTCTCATAAGCCTCTACATCATTCTTTTGAGCCTCTGCATCCCTCTCTTGAGCCTCTAAATCACTCTCTTGAGCCTCTGCTTCACTCTCTTGAGCCTTTGCATCCCTCTCTTAAGCCTTTGCATCACTCTCTTGAGCCTCTGCATCACTCTCTTGAGCCTCTGCATCAATCTCTTGAGCCTCTGCATCAATCTCTTACGCCTCTGCAACACTCTCTTCAGCCTCTGCATCACTCTCTTAAGCCACTGCATCACTCGCGTAAGCCTTGGCATCAGTCTCTTGAGCCTCTGCATAACTCTTTTTAGCCTCTGCGTCACTCTTTTATGCCTCTGCATCTGTCTCTTCAGCCTCTGCATCTCTCTCTGGAGCCTCTGCATCCCTCTCTTAAGCCTCTGCATCACTCTCTTGAGCCTCTGAATCCCTCTCATAAGCCTCAGCATCACTCTCTTGTGCCTCTGCATCCCTCTCTTGAACTACTGCATCCCTCTCATGAGCCTCTGCATCCCTCTCTTAAGGCTTTGCATAACTCTCTTAAGCCTCTGCATCCCTCTCTTGAGCCTCTGCATCATTCTCAAGAGCCTCTGCATCCCACTCTTGTGCCTCTGCATCCCTCACTTGAGCCTCTACATCCCTCTCTTGAGCCGTTGCATCCCTCTCTTGATCCTCTGCATCCCTCCCTTGAGCCTTTGCATCCGTCTCTTAAGCCTCTGCATCACTCTCTTACGCCTCTGCATCACTCTCTTAAGCCTCTGAATCACTCTCTTGAGCCTCTGTATCACTCTCTTGAGCCCCTGCATCACTCTGTTGAGCCTCTGCATCCCTCTTCTAAGCCTCTGCCTCACTCTCCTAAGGCTCTGCATCACTCTCTTAAGCCTCTGCATCATTCTCGTAAGCCTCTGAATCACTCTCTTGAGCCTCTGCATCTCTTTCTTGAGCCTCTGCATCACTCTCTTCAGCCTTTTCATCCCTCTCTTGAGCCTCTGCATCCCTCTCTTAAGTCTCTGCATCTCTCTCCTCAGCCTGTGCATCACTCTCTTAAGCCTCTGCATCACTCTCGTAAGCCTCTGCATCACTCTCTTAAGTCTCTGCATCACTATCTTAATCCCCTGCATCCCTCTCTTCATCCTCTGCATCACTCTCTTGAGCCTCTGCATCATTCTCTTTAGCCTCTGCATCCCTCTCTTAAGCCTCTACATCATTCTCTTGAGCCTCTGCATCACTCTCTTTAGCGTCTGCATCACTCTCTTGAGCCTCTGCATCTCTCTCTTGAGCCTCTGCATCACTCTCTTCAGCCTCTCCATCCTTCTCTTGAGCCTCTGCATCATTCTCCTAGGACGCTGTATCACTCTCTTTTGCCTCTGCATCACTCTCTTGAGCCTCTACATCCCTCTCTTGAGCCTCTGCATCACTCTCTAGAGCCTCGGCATCCCTCTCATAAGCCTCTGCATCACTCTCTTGAGCCTCTGCATCACTCTCTTAAGCCTCTGCTTCCCTCTCTTGAGCCTCTGCATCTCTCTCTTGAGCCTCTGCTTCACTCTCTTGAGCCTCTGCATCACTCTCTTGAGCCTCTGCATCACTCTCTTGAGCCTATGCATCACTCTCTTGAGCCTCTGCATCCCTCTCATGAGCGTCTGCATCACTCTCAGGAGGCTCTGCATCACTCTCTTAAGCCTCTGCATCCCTCACTTGATTCTCTGCATCACTCTCGTAAGCTTCTTCATCAGTCTGTTGAGCCTCTGCATCCCTCTCTTAAGTCTCTGCATCTCTCTCCTCAGCCTGTGCATCACTCTCTTAAGCCTCTGCATCACTCTCGTAAGCCTCTGCATCCCTCTCTTCACCCTCTGCATCACTCTCTGGAGCCTCTGCATCCCTCTCTTAAGCCTCTGCATCACTCTCTTGAGCCTCTGCATCTCTCTCTTAAGCCTCTGCATCACTCTCTTGTGCCTCTGCATCCCTCTCTTGAACTACTGCATCCTTCTCATGAGCCTCTGCATCCCTCTCTTGGGCCTTTGCATCACTCTCTTAAGCCTCTGCATCACTCTCTTGAGCCTCTGCATCACTCTCAAGAGCCTCTTCTTCACACTTTTGTGCCTCTGCATCCCTCACTTGAGCCTCTGCATCCCTCTCTTGAGCCTTTGCATCCCTCTCTTGAGCCTCTGCATCCCTCTCTTGACCCTCTGCATCCCTCTCTTAAGCCTCTGCATCACTCTCTTATGCCTCTGCACCATTCTCTTAAGCCTCTGAATCACTCTCTTGAGCCTCTGCATCCCTCTCCTGAGCCTTTGCATCCCTCTCTTGAGCCTCTGCATCCCTCTCTTGAGCCTCTGCATCCCTCTCTTAAGCCTCTGCATCACTCTCGTACGCCTCTGCATCACTCTTGTAAACCTATGAATCACTCCCTTGAGCCTCTGCATTACTCTCTTCAGCCTTTTCATCCCTCTTTTCAGCCTCTGCATCCCTCTCTTCAGCCTCTGCATAACTCTTTTTAGCCTCTGTGTCACTCTGTTATGCCTCTGCATCTCTCTCTTCACCCTCTGCATCCCTCTCTTAAGCCTCTGCATCACTCTCTTACGCCTCTGCATCACTCTTTTAAGCCTCTGAATCACTCTCTTGAGCCTCTGCATCCCTCTCTTGAGCCTCTGCATCACTCTCTTCAGCCTTTTCATCCCTTTTTTCAGCCTCTGCATCCCTCTCTTAAGCCTCTGCATCTCTCTCGTCAGACTCTGCATCACTCCCTTCAGCCTCTACATCATTCTCTTGAGCCTCTGCATCACTCTCTTGAGCCTCTGCATCACTCTCTTTAGCCTCTGCATCTCTCTCTTGAGACTCTGCATCCCTCTCTTACCCCTCTACATCATTTTCTTGAGCCTCAGCATCACTCTCTTAAGCCTCTGAATCTCTCTCCTCAGCCTCTGCATCACTCTCTTGAGCCTCTGCATCCCTCTCTTAAGCCTCTGCATCACATACATAAGCCTATGCATCACTCTCGTCAGCCTCTGCATCACATACATAAGCCTATGCATCACTCTCTTCAGCCTCTGCATCCCTCTCTTGAGCCTCTGCATCACTCTCGTAAGCTTCTGCATCACTCTCCTGAGCCTCTGCATAACTGTCTTGAGTCTCTGCATCACTCTCTTGAGTCTCTGCATCCCTTACTTGAGCCTCTGCAACAATCTCTTCAGCCTCTGCATCACTCTCTAAATCATCTGAATCCCTCTCTTCACCCTCTGCATCACTCTCTCAAGCCTTTGCATCTCTCTCCTCAGCCTCTGCATCACTCTCTTGAGCCTCTGCATCCCTCTCTTCATCCTCTGCATCACTCTCTTGGGCCTCTGCATCCCTCGATTAAGCCTCTGCAACACTCTCTTCAGCTTCTGAATCACTCTCTTTAGCCTCTGCATCCCTCTCATGATCCTCTGCATTCCTCTCTTAAGCCTCTGCATCACTCTCTTGAGCATCTGCATCCTTCTCTTTAACTTCTGCATCCCTCTCATGAGCCTCTTCATCCCTCTCTTGAGCCTTTGCATCACTCTCTTAAGCCTCTGCATCCCTCCCTTGAGACTCTGCATTCTTCTCTTGAGCCTCTGCATCCCTCTCTTGAGCCTCTGCATCCCTTTCTTAAGCCTCTGCATCACTCTCTATACGCCTCTGCATCACTCTCTTAAGCCTCTGATTCACTCTCTTGAGCCTCTGCATCACTGTCTTGAGCCCCTGCATCACTCTCTTGAGCCTCTGCATTCCTCTCCTAAGCCTCTGCCTCACTCCCCTAAGCCTCTGCATCACTCTCTTAAGCCTCTGCATCACTCTCAAAAGCCTCTGAATCACTCTCTTGAGCCTCTGCATCCCTCTCTTGAGCCTCTGCATCACTCTTTTGAGCCTCTGCATCCCTCTCTTGGGCCTCTGCATCACTCTCTTTTGCCTCTGCATCACTCTCTTGAGCCTCTACATCCTTTCTTGAGCCTCTGCATCACTCTCTTGAGCCTCTGCATCACTCTCTTAAGCCTCTGCATCCCTCTCTTGAGCCTCTGCATCTCTCTCCTGGGCCTCTGCATCACTCTCTTGAGCCTCTGCATCACTCTCTTGAGCCTCTGCATCACTCTCTTGAGCCTCTGCATCACTCTCTTGAGCCTCTGCATCCCTCTCATGAGCCTCTGCATCACTCTCATGAGCCTCTGCATCACTTTCTTGAGCCTCTGCATCACTCTCCTGAGCCTCTGCATCACTTTCTTGAGCCTCTGCATCCCTCTCTTAAGCCTCTGCATCACTCTCTTACGCCTCTGCATCACTCTCTTAAGCCTCTGAATCACTCTCTTGAGCCTCTGCATCACTCTCTTGAGCCCCCTGCATCACTCTCTTGAGCCTCTGCATCCCTCTTCTAAGACTCTGCCTCACTCTTTTAAGCCTCTGCATCCCTCGCTTGAGCCTCTGCAACAATCTCTTCAGCCTCTGCATCACTCTCTAAAGCCTCTGAATCCCTCTCTTGAGCCTCTGCATCACTCTCTTAAGCCTTTGCATCTCTCTCCTCAGCCTCTGCATCACTCTCTTGAGCCTCTGCATCCCTCTCTTCATCCTCTGCATCACTCTCTTGAGCCTCAACATCCCTCTCTTGAGCCTCCGCATCCCTCTCTTAACCCTCTGCATCACTCTCTTGAGCCTTTGTGTCACTCTCTTGAGCCTCTGCATCCCTCTCTTGAGCCTCTGCAACACTCTCTTCAGCCTCTGCATCACTCTCCTAAGCCTCTGAATCCCTCTCCTGAGGCCTCTGGATCACTCTCTCGAGCCTCTGCTTCACTCCCTTGATCCTCTGCATCACTCTCTTGAGCCTCTGCATCACTCTCTTGACACTCTGCATCACTCTCTAGAGCCCCTGCATCACTCTCTTAAGCCTCTGCTTCCCTCTCTTGATCCTCTGCATCACTCTCTTTAGCCTCTGCATCACTCTCTTGATCCTCTGTATCACTCTCTTGAGGATCTGCATCATTCTCTTGAGCCTCTGCATCCCTCTCTTAAGCCTCTACATTATTCTCGTGAGCCTCTGCATCACTCTCTTCAGCCTCTGCATCACTCTCTTAAGCCTCTGCATCTCTTTCTTCAGCCTCTGCATCACTCACTGGAGCCTCTGCATCCCTCTCTGGAGCCTCAGCAGCCCTCTCTTGAGCCTCTGCAGCACTCTCTTGAGGCTCTTCATCATTCTCTTGACCCTCTGCATCCCTCTCATATGCCTCTGCATCACTCTCTTGAGCCTCTGCATCCCTCTCTTAAGCCTCTGCATCTCTTTCTTGAACTCCTGCATCCCTCTCATGAGCCTCTGCATCCCTCTCTTAAGCCTTTGCATCACTCTCTCAAGCCTCTGCATCCCTCTCTTGCTCCTCTGCATCCCTCACTTCAGCCTCTGCTTCCCTCTCTTGAGCCTCTGCATCACTCTCTCGAGCCTCTGCATCACTCTCTTGAGCCTCTACATCCCTCTCTTGAGCCTCTTCATCCCTCTTTTAAGCATCTGCAACACTCTTTTCAGCCTCTGCATCACTCTCTTAAGCCTCTGCATCCCTCTCTTGAGGCCTCTGCATCACTCTGTTAAGCCTCTGAATCCCTCTCTTGAGCCTCTGTATCACTCTCTCGAGCCTCTGCATCACTCTCTTGATCCTCTCCATCACTCTCTTTAGCCTCTGCATCCCTCTCTTGAGCCTCTGCATCACTCTCTTGAGCCTCGGCATCACTCTCTTGAGGCCTCTGCATCACTCTGTTAAGCCTCTGAATCCCTCTCTTGAGCCTCTGTATCACTCTCTCGAGCCTCTGCATCACTCTCTTGATCCTCTCCATCACTCTCTTTAGCCTCTGCATCCCTCTCTTGAGCCTCTGCATCACTCTCTTGAGCCTCGGCATCCCTCTCTTGAGCCTCTGCATCACTCTCTTGAGCCTCTGCATCACCCTCTTAAGCCTCTGCATCCCTATTTTGAGCCTCTGCATAACTTTCTTAAGCCTCTGCGTCCCTTTCTTGAGCCTCTGCATCCCTCTATTGAACCCCTGCATCCCTCTCATGAGCCTCTGCATCCCTCTCTTGAGCCTTTGCATCACTCTCTTAAGCCTCTGCATCCCTCTCTTCAGCCTCTGCATCACTCTCTTGAGTCTCTTCATCCCTCTCTTAAGCCTCTGCATCATTCTCTTCAGCCTCTGCATTACTCTCTTAAGCCTCTGCATCATTCTCTTCACACTCTGCATCACTCTCTTGAGCCTCTGCATCACTCTCCTGAGCCTCTGCATCACTCTTTTAAGCCTCTGCATCATTCTTTTCAGCCTCTGCATCCCTCTCTTAAGCCTCTGCATCACTCTCTTGAGCCTCTGCATCCCTCTCTTCAGCCTCTGCATCCCTCTCTTAAGCCTCTGCATCATTCTCTTCAGCCTCTGCATCCCTCTCATGAGCCTCTGCATCCCTGTCTTGAGCCTTTGCATCACTCTCTTGAGCCTCTGCATCACTCTCTTGAGCCTCTGCATCACTCTCAAGAGCCTCTGCATCCCTCTCTTGTGCCTCTGCATCCCTCACTTGAGCCTCTGCATCCCTCTCTTGAGCCTCTGCATCCCTCTCTTGAGCCTTTGCATCCCTCTCTTCAGCCTCTGCATCACTCTCTTCAGCCTTTTCACCCCTCTCTTCAGCCTATGCATCCCTCTCTTAAGCCTTTACATCATTCTCTTGAGCCTCGGCATCACTTTCTTTAGCCTCTGCATCACTCTCTTAAACCTCTGCATCTCTCTCTTCAGCCTCTGCATCACTCCCTTAAGCCTCTACATCATTCTCTTTAGCCTCTGCATCACTCTCTTGAGCCTCTGCATCACTCTCTTAAGCCTCTGCATCTCTCTTTTGAGATTCTGCATCCCTCTCTTAACCCTCTACATCACTCTCTTGAGCCTCTGCATCACTCTCTTGAGCCTCTGCATCCCTCTCTTAAGCCTCTGCATCACATACATGAGCCTCTGCATCACTCTCGTAAGAATCTGCATCACTCTCCTGAGCTTCTGCATAACTGTCTTGAGTCTCTGCATCACTCTCTTGAGCCTCTGCATCCCTCACTTGAGCCTCTGCAACAATCTCTTCAGCCTCTGCATCACTCTCTAAAGCCTTTGAATCCCTCTCTTCAGCCTCTGCATCACTCTCTTAAGCCTTTGCATCTCTCTCCTCAGCCTCTACATCCCTCTCATGAGCCTCTGCATCCCTCTCTTGAGCCTTTGCATCACTCTCTTAAGCCTCTGCATCCCTCTCTTGAGCCTCTGCATCACTCTCAAGAGCCTTTGCATCCCACTCTTGTGGCTCTGCATCCCTCACTTGAACCTCTGCATCCCTCTCTTGAGACTCTGCATCCCTCTCTTGAGCCTCTGCAGCCCTCTCTTGAGCCACTGCATCCCTTTCTTAAGCCTCTGCATCACTCTCTATAAGCCTCTGCATCACTCTTAAGCCTCTGATTCACTCTCTTGAGCCTCTGCATCCCTCTCTTGAGCCTCCGCATCCCTCTCTTCATCCTCTGCATCACTCTCTTGAGCCTCTGCCTCATTCTCTTGAGCCTCTACATCCCTCTCTTAAGCATCCACATCATTCTCTTGTGTTGGATATTTCCAACACCGAATACAACACTTTTGTATTCTCATTACTTATTACTAACTATACTAATTATTGTAGTAAGTAAAATTAACAACACGTAGAATTCCCATGTACTAATAATTCCATCTGTACAGTAGGCTAGAATTCTCACGTCACCTGACGCCAGTATTGCGTCAGATTTCCTTACAGTAAACACATTATATCCAATGTATGTGAGAATTAAATTCGATTCTCTATAACTAAGGCATTCTGTATGATAACTAATTACAGATGAATTGACCTCCAACTAAAAGCCGAATAGAGAGTTGGAGTCATAGTGTTTATCTCGTAATAAAGCTAACGTCACCAGTGAATGCCATGGGGAGACATTAATTCCTCTCCCTTATATATTTACTATTCTTAAATTGGTAAATAATAATAATTTCCTCCTCTAAATAATAAACCCGTCCAGTCTTCAACGTTTCAAGCGTAAATGCGAGAAATATTAATGTTCGTGACATAATTTGTTTTATGAACGCGCGACACGGCGTGGGTTGAGGAGGACCAACTCAGTACACGTGAGGAGCCGCTCAGAGGCAGACCTGCGCATACCGTACTCACAAGGAGACGCCATTGCCCAGCCACTAGGGCAGACGTTATCCATCCTCAGATGAAAGTCGCCACTGTGAGGCGTGAATAACCTTGCAGATAATATCTTCAGCTAGTGCTGGTGTCAAATAAGGAACCTTTTAACCTGGTTCTTGACGACACGTGACCAGCCAGTGAAGCACGCCACTATCCAGGATAGGCCTAGCCGGAGCCTGGGGACGCGAAGCACGGCAATCTTAAAACTTATACAGTGCCCTACAGCTAAGTATATTCCTTTATGTGATGCATCGGGTAAAGAGTTTAGTAGTAGCTGGGTGATTGACCGTTATGACGCACGATAACGTCTAATAACAGGTGATTAAATTTTGTCACCTGTAACTCTCAATTTCTTGAATATATAGATTCAGTAGTTAAATTAGTTGCTACTGTAAATATTTGTCTTGCAGCACGAGAGAAGAATTTTCCATGCCGCCTTCTCCCATGTTAATCCGTCTCATTCGTCAGCCGACCGAGTCCAGAGAATAAGAGGAACTTCCATGGCTTGTCTAAAGGAATCGTCATTAAGCTAAGATTTTATTTTCTTTCATGATTCTATTGCAATTTCTTATGTGCAGAATTCCTCAGGATTAATATGCGGTTTACTGTAACTCTTATTACTATACTCATAATCTATGTTCCCATTTATGGTAATGATATCAGTTTCAATATAATTTTTATAGGATTAGATTATTATTAATTGAATTAGTGAACGAACCACACTAATCCCTGGACGTACTTACGTCCAGTAATAACCCCCCAATGTAGGTGCTTGAGGGTTTGATTCATTTAATTGTACAGCCCATTAATTATTTCTATGATCATATTTTCTAGTATTTTATCCATAGTTACTGGTTTCATCTAGGAATTATCTAATGATCAGAAATTCTCAGTTTCCCTCTTTACTATAAAAGCGGGTGGTCCTTCGTAATTTAATTTACTACATTAATATTTAAATAATCAGATTCAAGCCCCAAATATCCCACATTATGGTCCATCGAACCGGATAGGCATTAAATTTATAATTAAAATATTAACCATTAATAACTAATCCTTGTGTGATAGAAGCTAGACTAACTATTTAATTAATTGTGTCAACTAACAGTGTAACACATCAGTTAGCCTAGATCACACTAACATATTGCTACTTTCACCTCATGTATAAGGTAGCTTTAGTGGGTCATAGCCAATTACCCACAACACTTAGACCTATACCTCACACCGAGGTGAGAATCTTTAGGTCACCAGGAGCAACAGCTCATAACTTTTATAATAACCCCACCCTAACACCTGCGTTAGAGTGGCCTCACCATCTAACCATTATATACTTAGGTGGTAATGACATCCACCCCACTCGTCATCCAGCCGAGGTGATCAAACACCTCAAAGCCATAATTTCTTCTTTCAAGCTCATCAGTGAATCAGTAGTATTCACATTAGTGGAACCTCGCCAACCAAGTCAAGATAATCGTTGGGGAGCAACCCCAGAATACTACCTGAGAGCTGCTAAGTACATAAATTTCAGGCTGAAAAAACGAGTGAGATTGGATGCCACATATATCCAATTTACAGCCAGACCTTACAGACAGAACCTGACCAGAGATGGTGTACATTTGTCAGGGGAATCTAGGTTGCATGTGGTTGACAAGTTAATTAACACCATCAACCATCACAAAAGGCTGTGGCTAGCAAGCCAAACTTAACTGTACATAATTGTTCACCTGTGTGTGCAAGAGCACTCTTATAAAACAAAAAACCCAAAAATACAGCACAACTATATTCACCTTACTGCACCACAATAATCTTTACCCATGTTATTAGGTAGAATTTAGGCTGAGATTGTGCTGAATTCGGTACAAGCCCAGACTAAATAATTTTATAGTTCTTAGTTAGGAATTATTACGACTAGATCTAAACTAGTCAGTGTTGTATATATTATATTATTTGTGCTGACCCTATACAGGGTGGGATTAATTTTTGAGATAACTCTGATTGGAGTGTCTCCATAATATTTCTCTTGTATGCATTATTTTGTGTATCTATTTTGTGTATTGCTGGATAATCTCCATTAACTCTGATGGTGATATAGAAGAGCTAACCGGACGAGAACTAATGGTGAAGTTCAGACAGTACACAAAATATCTAGCTATTTGTTGTTAGGTAGGTAGGTACATTCAACCTCAAGTGAGGTAAAATATAAAGTAGTCACCTTAAATTAGGCTACAATTAATGTTACCTGTTCACTAATGAACAAGTACCCAAGCTTCATTAGTAATACATATACTAACACTGTGAAATTTGAACCTAAGCCCAACATGGCTACTCCTGAACAATTGAGGAGAATCTACATTGGCCTTAAAGGTCACTTAACCAGATTAATTAATAAGGCTGAGGGCTTAACTAAAGATAATCCCATTGACTCTTATCACTTAGAGGCATCAGTTAGATTGGCTGATCTGAAATTTGATCAAGTCAGATCTGCAGGTCAATCTTACCTTGATCTGCTAAATACTGTAGAAACTGACCCTGAAGAAGCAAGTCAAACTGTAGACGACATCTCCCAATATGAAGAAGAGACTCACGATAAAATTATCAGGCTATCTAAATTAGCCAAACAGTCTGGATCCAATACCAGTAACAATGGGTCTCACTTCAATAATCACTTACCCGAGGTTCGTTTACCTACTCTAGACTTGCCTACATTTTCAGGATTAGATACAGAAAATTGGGACAATTTTTGGACTTCCTTTGAAGTTCACATCCATAAGAAACAGTCTCTAGACAAGGTTTCTAAATTTTCATACCTACTTAGTCTTCTCACAGGAGAGGCTAAAAAGGTCATACATAACCTTACTCTTAATGAGAGTAATTATGAGGAAGCTATAAAACTCCTGAAGTTGAACTATTGCAACAAAGAGTTAAGTATAGCTACCCTTTATTATCAATTGCTAGATCTGAATGCACCAAACAGTAGACCAGAGTCACTTCAAAGCTTCAGACTAGAAGTAGAGTCTCTAGTAAAGGCCTTAGGTACCAAGGTCAATATACCTGGTTCTGAATGGTCTATCAAGCTATTATTACAGAGGAAATTACCTCGAAATGTCTTGACAGAGCTCTGCTCACATTATAATACTGAGTTTCTTACTCTCGATCAAATTTTCGAGGGGTTGAGGATCACAGTTAACAGGTTAAAGACTCATGACAAAATTAAACCTGAATCTAAACCAATTAGTGCTGATATTTCAGTCAAACCTAAACAGACTCCAAGTAAGTCTAATAAATATAAATCCAAACCTACTCCATCCACTAGGAAAAGAAGTGGAAATGTAGGTACCTATTCAGTATCTCCTTCAGAGATAACCAATGACTTATCTACTAAAGAGACTAAGTCTATTAACCAGAGAAAGTGTCTGTTCTGCAATCAAGAACACACCACTTACCAATGCTCTGCTTATCCTACGTATAATGCTAGAGTTAAAAGGTTACAGGAATTGCACAAATGCACCAAATGCATGGGTTCTCATGATCCCAAGAAATGTGCAGTACCGCTACGTACCTGCAACCGTTGTAACCAAGGTGTACACCACAACGCCTTATGTAGAAAATCTTCTACACCAACCATGACCACTGGAGAGAATTTTACTAATTCTACTGCAGTGCAATATTGTAAAGTACATCACGAAGTAAATGTACTTGCTACTGAGTCAGGCAATAATACTACTTTGCCTACAGCTCAACTTAAATTAATAAACCGAAGATCTAGAATTAACACTAGGGGTCTTTTTGACCAAGGTTCCCAGAAAACCTTCATTACACAACAGTTGGTAGATGAATTAAATTTAAAACCTACCAAAAGTGTGAAGTTAAACATTTCTGGTTTCCTGTCAAATAGTGGACCTCGTGACTACAAGGTAGTTAAATTACTAGTTAGATTAGGATCCTCTACTAGCCCAATCCATGCGGTGGTAGTGGATAAGATTCCTACGGACCTGCAGGTCACAGGATTAGCTCGCACTGCGAGACACCTTAAGCGAAACCGCATGAGGCTAGCGGATCATAAGATAAATTCCGATTGCCTCACAGATATTGGAATATTAATAGGCGCGGATCATTATTACAAGTTTATAACTGGATGCACTAGACAACATGGTATGAATTTGTTGTCGTCCGCAGGGGGCAAATTGCTCACAGGACCCGTACTTTTCAGACAAGGTCCAGCGTCCACAAACCAATAATGTAATTGTGGCGTGACTAGGCTTAGAGCAGTCACCCCTACGCTTCAGGGAAATAGCCGAGGACATTGAGTCTGACCCACCAATACATCGTTTGTGGGATTTAGATACGTTAGGCATCATCCCTGAGCAACCAAGTCCTGATGATACGTGGACTTACCAGCAATATCTGGATACAGTTGTCTACTCAAATAAACAATACTGGGTAAGACTCCCATGGAAGTTAGATCATCCACAACTTTCAGTGAATTATTTTATGGCAGCCTCACAATTGCAGTCTCAATTAACACGACTGCAGAAGCAGCCAGACAAACTAACCATGTATCACCAACTTATCCAACAACAACTTAACAATAAGTTCATTGAAATTGTTGAACACGATGACCGAAAAACAGGTCATTATTTACCTCACCACGCTGTGGTGAAAGACTCACTGACAACACCTATTCGTATTGTCTTTAATTGCAGTGCTAAAGTAAAGCCAAGCAGTGTGTCTTTAAATGAATGTCTCCAAACGGGACTTAGCCTAACACAAAGGCTACATGACGTGTTGTTACGATTTCGCACTGGTATTTTTGCCTATACAGCTGACATCAGCAAAGCCTTTCTCCGAGTAGGATTGCAAGAGGAAGATCGTGACTACACATAATTCCTCTGGTTCAAGGATCCACTGGATCCTAACAGTGAATTAATCACCTATCGGTTAAACCTCCGTATTATTTGGTGCTACGTCCTCACCGTTTCTCTTGCAAGCAACATTAGACACTCATTTGAGGAAATCAAACAGCCCTTATAAGGCAACCATTAGCGACAACTTGTATGTCGACAATTTCCAGGGGACAACTAATGATCAAGCTGATCTGGTAGAAATCTACCATGAGGCTAACCGAGAACTGTTAGGAGCCAATATGCCTCTACAGTCATGGGCCTCAAATAATAAACTGCTTAACCAGTTAATCGAGAAAGAATTTCCCGATTATCAGGTACCCAGTAAATTAAAGGTTCTAGGCGTGGAATGGTACCCAGCACTGACGAGATGAATGTCAAGTCAGTGCAAACTGATAATTCAACCCTTACCATGAGAACACTGCTCTCATTTTCAGTCAACCATTTGACCCTTTAGGCCTACTTAGTCCTATATTAATAAGGGGCAAACTCCTAATGCAGGAGTGCTGGCAGAAACATATGGGATGGGATGATCCGTTACCAAGTGAGTTACAAGCTAAATGGCAGATACTCTCAACGGATTTTAATCAGTTAGGCGTTTTGAAATTTCCTCGTAATGCTTCAGGACCAAACTTACCCACCAATTTACACGTTTTTTGCGATGCCTCAGGCAAAGCATATGGCGCAGTAGCCTATTTAGTTAATAGTGCTCAAGCAATTTTACTCACATCAAAAGCAAGAGTCGCTCCCATCAAGAAGAGATCCTTACCTCAGATGGAGTTGACTGCATTGCTAGTGGGAGTAAGATTGGCCCATTGCCTGGCAAAGACACTCAGTAATATCCACTTTGGTGAGATTGTAGTGTGGTCAGACAACGAGGCAGTCTTACAATGGGAAAGAAACAATAACAACAAAACTCCCTACGTCAGTAATCGCGTCAGGGAGATTCATGATTTATCCGCTGGATATAAGTTTAGGCATGTTCCTACTAAGGACAATCCTGCAGATTATTTATCAAGAGGATTGACATTAAAACAACTTGTCAAGTCTTCGCTGTGGTTCAATGGACCTTCATGGCTTGTTGGTGGTCAGTGGCCCAAACAAAAGCCACAAGTCATAGTGACCAATATCACCACTCCCATGACGGAACCAGAGCCTCAGCGAATATTAGCCATTGATCCTCATCATTATTCTAACTTAAGCAAATTGTTACGAGTGACTGCGCACGTGTTTGATTTCCTTGCTAAAGTAGGAATTCGACATAAATTTCCCAATCCTGTCCACTATTGGATCAAGCGTGCACAGAAAGAGACCTACGGAAGCGAATTTGAGAATCTTCCGGATAAACTCACTAAGTCTCAGGGCATCTGGTACGATGTCAACACTCATAACATACTACGATGTGGAGGACGTTTGCTGCATGCAAAGATTGACTTAGACACTAAGAATCCAATTCTTTTACCTCGTCACCACATCATAACTAAACTTCTTGTCTTACATCACCATCAATATGGTACACTACATGGTGGAGTTTTAGATACTCTCACCGACCTTAGACAAAAGTACTGGCTTCCTCAAGGTCGTCAGACTGTTAAGACCATTATTAAATCTTGTGTAATCTGTAAGAGATACGACGCTAGAGTCTGTCCTTACCCAGGACCTCCCCCACTCCCAGAAGAGCGAGTGGTTCATCTTCGTCCTTTCGAAACCACTGGAGTTGATTATACAGGAGCCTTACTCCTCACTGGTAACCCAGATAATATACCAATGAAGGCGTACATTTGTCTCTTTACATGTGCTACAACCAGAGGCGTGCACTTAGAGGTCACCCCAGACATGAGTGCAGAAGCTTTCATTCAAGCTTTCCGCAGATTTGCTGCCCGCCGATCATGTCCTAGATTAATATCAGACAACGGATCTAATTTTGTGGCAGGAGAAAGTTGTTTACGAGAAGTCTGGAACCACCCTGAAGTACAGTCAGTCTTACAAAGAAGACAATGTCACTGGAAATTCATAGCACCGAGAGCCCCTTGGCAAGGTGGGTTCTATGAGCGAATGGTAGGCACAGTCAAGAAGTGTCTAAGGAAAACTTTACACCGACAAAAGGTCAGTTACTCAGAACTCCAAACTATTGTTGTGGAAATCGAGGCGCGAGTCAATAACCGCCCAATCACCTACCTGTCTGATGATTACACCCAGAGAGAACCACTGAGCCCCTCTCACTTGATCCATGGAGGTCTACTGAGCCCTCTCATCCCTTTAGCCGAAGAGGACCCTGTAGACCCGTCCCATGTGACCAGAGGAGACTTGGTGGAAAGCTACCAGCATCTTTCTAGAGTTATTAACAGGTGGAATGAGGTGTGGACTCGAGAGTACCTCACAGCTCTACGAGAGTATCACTACGGAGCTTCGAGTCCTTACAATAAGGTGCAATTAAAGCCAGGAGACCTAGTACTAGTCGACAGTGATGGACCAAGGTCAGAATGGCCCATAGGTAAAATTATCACCATTCATCCAGATCGACAAGGTGTCCTAAGAGTGGTTAAAGTCTTATGCAGAGGCAACACTACTCTAAAAACTTTAGAGAAGCTGGTTCCCCTTGAACTGACTGAACAAGAATATCAGCCAGATCCAGTTTCCCCAGTAATTTCAGAGGACAATGAATTTGTTCCTCCAAGCAACCGCCCCACTAGAGCTGCAGCTCAACAATGTAGGCGGAATTTGCAAGCCTATTACAATTCTGAAGAAGAGTAATTTCCTTCACTTCCCACTGAGATAACTATGATGAAGCTACGATGTGATATCACGTAACAAAACATTACATGTCACTATGACCCAGGATATCGCATCACCGTAGATTCTGTTAGTTTAAATTGGGAGAGTTAAATTCTATAAATATTGTGTAGGCTACAAACAACATGTTTCATTTGACATGTAAATAGTAAGACTCAAGTTCTTGTAAGTCCTTGATAAATCCGGGACGTTCGTTATGTGTGTACTAACATACTAACATATTAACATACTAATGTACTAATCTTAATATCACTTCGGGATAGGTCAGTACAACACAGTACACTACGACCCTAGAATCCTCCCCCCGGAGTTATGTTGGATATTTCCAACACCGAATACAACACTGTTGTATTCTCATTACTTATTACTAACTATACTAATTATTGTAGTAAGTAAAATTAACAACACGTAGAATTCTCATGTACTAATAATTCCATCTGTACAGTAGGCTAGAATTCTCACGTCACCTGACGCCAGTATTGGGTCAGATTTCCTTACAGTAAACACATTATATCCAATGTATGTGAGAATTAAATTCGATTCTCTATAACTAAGGCATTCTGAATGATAACTAATTGCAGATGAATTGACCTCCAACTAAAAGCCGAATAGAGCGTTGGAGTCATAGCGTTTATCTCGTAATAAAGCTAACGTCACCAGTGAATGCCATGGGGAGACATTAATTCCTCTCCCTTATATATTTACTATTCTTAAATTGGTAAATAATAATAAATTCCTCCTCTAAATAATAAACCCGTCCAGTCTTCAACGTTTCAAGCGTAAATGCGAGAAATATTAATGCTCGTGACATAATTGGTTTTATGAACGCGCGACGCGGCGTGGGTTGAGGAAGACCAACTCAGTACACGTGAGGAGCCGCTCAGAGGCAGACCTGCGCATACCGTACTCACAAGGAGACGCCATTGCCCAGCCACTAGGGCAGACGTTATCCATCCTCAGATGAAAGTCGCCACTGTGAGGCGTGAATAACCTTGCAGATAATATCTTCAGCTAGTGCTGGTGTCAAATAAGGAACCTTTTAACCTGGTTCTTGACGACACGTGACCAGCCAGTGAAGCGCGCCACTATCCAGGATAGGCCTAGCCGGAGCCTGGGGACGCGAAGCACGGCAATCTTAAAACTTATACAGTGCCCTACAGCTAAGTATATTCCTTTATGTGATGCATCGGGTAAAGAGTTTAGTAGTAGCTGGGTGATTGACCGTTATGACGCACGATAACGTCTAATAACAGGTGATTAAATTTTGTCACCTGTAACTCTCAATTTCTTGAATATATAGATTCAGTAGTTAAATTAGTTGCTACTGTAAATATTTGTCTTGCAGCACGAGAGAAGAATTTTCCATGCCGCCTTCTCCCATGTTAATCCGTCTCATTCGTCAGCCGACCGAGTCCAGAGAATAAGAGGAACTTCCATGGCTTGTCTAAAGGAATCGTCATTAAGCTAAGATTTTATTTTCTTTCATGATTCTATTGCAACTTCTTATGTGCAGAATTCCTCAGGATTAATATGCGGTTTACTGTAACTCTCATTACTATACTCATAATCTATGTTCCCATTTATGGTAATGATATCAGTTTCAATATAATTTTTATAGGATTAGATTATTATTAATTGAATTAGTGAACGAACCACACTAATTCCTGGACGTACTTACCTCCAGTAATAACCCCCCAATGTAGGTGCTTGAGGGTTTGATTCATTTAATTGTACAGCCCATTAGTTATTTCTATGATCATATTTTCTAGTATTTTATCCATAGTTACTGGTTTCATCTAGGAATTATCTAATGATCAGAAATTCTCAGTTTCCCTCTTTACTATAAAAGCGGGTGGTCCTTCATAATTTAATTTACTACATTAATATTTAAATAATCAGATTCAAGCCCCAAATATCCCACATCTTTAGCCTCTGCATCACTCTCTTGAGCCTCTGCATCACTCTCTTAAGCCTCTGCATCTCTCTGTTCAGCCTCTGCATCACTCTCTTAAGCCTCTACATCATTCTCTTCAGCCTCTGCATCTCTCTCTTGAGCCTCTGCATCACTCTCCTGAGCCTCTGCATCACTCTTTTAAGCCTCTGCATCATTCTCTTCAGCCTCTGCATCCCTCTCTTAAGCCTCTGCATCACTCTCTTGAGCATCTGCATCACTCTCTTCAGCCTCTGCATCCCTCTCTTAAGCCTCTGCATCATTCTCTTCAGCCACTGCATCCCTCTCTTAAGCCTCTGCACTCTTCTCTTCAGCCTCTGCATTCCTCTCCTAAGCTTCTGCATCACTCTCTTGATCCTCTGCATCCCTCTCTTGAGCCTCTGCATCATTCTCTTGAGCCCCCAGCATCATTCTCTTGAGCCTCTGTATTCCTCTCTTAAGCCTCTACATCATTCCTTTCTGCCTCTGCATCACTCTCTTGAACCTCTGCATCAATCTATTAATGCTCTGCGTCTCTCTCTTCAGCCTCTACATCCCTCTCTTGAGCCTCTGCATCCCTCCCTTAAGCCTCTGCCTCACTCTCTTGAGCCTTTGCATCACTCTCTTGAGCCTCTTCATCCCTCTCTTAAGCCTCTGCAACACTCTTTTCGGCCTCTGCATCACTCTCTTAAGCCTCTACATCCCTCTCCTGATCCTCTGCATCACTCTCTTGAGCCTATGCATCTGTCTCTTGAGGCCTCTGCATCCCTCTGTTAAGCCTTTGAATCCCTCTCTTGAGCCTCTGCATCACTCTCTCGAGCCTCTGCATCACTCTCTTGATCCTCTGCATCACTCTCTTGAGCCTCTGCATCACTCGCTTAAGCCTCTGCATCACTCTCTAGAGCCTCTGCATCACTCTCTTCAGTTTCTGCATCACTCTCTTAAGCCTTTGCTTCCCTCTCCTGATCCTCTGCATCACTCTCTTGAGCCTCTGCATCACTCTCTTGAGCCTCTGCATCACTTTCTAAAGCCTCTGCATCCCTTTCTTGAGCCTCTGAATCCCTCTCTTGAACTCCTGCATCCCTCTCATGAGCCTCTGCATCCCTCTCTTGAGCCTTTGCATCACTCTCTTAAGCCTCTGCATCCCTCTCTTCAGCCTCACCATCACTCTCTTGAGTCTCTTCATCCCTCTCTTAAGCCTCTGCATCATTCTCTTCAGCCTCTGCATCACTCTCTTAAGCCTATGCATCATTCTTTTCACACTCTGCATCACTCTCTTCAGCCTCTGCATCACTCTCCTGAGCCTCTGCATCACTCTTTTACACCTCTGCATCATTCTCTTCAGCCTCTGCATTCCTCTCTTAAGCCTCTGCATCACTTTCTTGAGCCTCTGCATCCCTCTCTTCAGCCTCTGCATCCCTCTCTTAAGCCTCTGCATCATTCTCTTCAGCCTCTGCATTCCTCTCTTTAGCCTCTGCAACACTCTCTTCAGCCTCTGCATCACACTCTTAAGCCTCTGCATCCCTCTCATGATCCTCTGCATCACTCTCTTGAGCCTGTGCATCACTCTCTTGAGGCCTCTGCACCTCTCTCTTCCGCCTCTGCATCACTCTCTCGAGCCACTGCATCACTCTCTTGAGCCTCTACATCCCTCTCTTGAGCCTCTGCATCCCTCTTTTAAGCCTCTGCATCATTCTCTTGAGCCTTTGCATCACTCTCTTGAGCCTCTTCATCCCTCTCTTAAGCCTCTGCAACACTCTCTTCAGCCTCTGCATCACACTCTTAAGCCTCTGCATCCCTCTCCCGATCCTCTGCATCACTCTCTTGAGCCTGTGCATCACTCTCTTGAGGCCTCTGCATCTCTCTGTTAAGCTTCTGAATCCATCTCATGAGCCTCTGCATCACTATCTCGAGCCTCTGCATCACTCTCTTGATGCTCTGCATCACGCTTTTGAGCCTCTGCATCACTCTCTTAAGCCTCTGCATCACTCTCTAGAGCCTCTGCATCACTCTCTTCAGCTTCTGCATCTCTCTCTTAAGCCTTTGCTTCCCTCTCTAGAACCTCTTCATCACTCTCTTGAGCCTCTGCATCCCTCTCTTGATCCTCTGCATCACTCTCTTGAGCCTCTGCATCACCCTCTTAAGCCTCTGCATCCCTACTATGAACTTCTGCATCCCTACTATGAACTTCTGCATCCCTTTTTTTGAGCCTCTGCATCCCTCACATGAACTCCTGCATCCCTCTCATGAGCGTCTGCATTCCTCTCTTGAGCCTTTGCATCACTCTCGTAAGCCTTTGCATCACTCTGCTTAGCCTCTGCATAACTCTCATGAGACTCTGCATCACTCTCTTGAGCCTCTGCATCACTCTCTTGAGCCTCTGCAACACTCTCTTCAGCCTCTGCATCACTCTCTTAAGCCTCTGAATCTCTCTCTTGAGCCTCTGAATCTCTCTCTTAAGCCTCTGCTTCCCTCTCCTGATCCTCTGCATCACTCTCCTAAGTCTCTGCATCACTCTCTTAAGCCTCTGCATCACTCTCTTAAGCCTCTGCATCACTCTCTTGAGCTTTTGCATCCCTCTCTTAAGCCTTTGCATCACTCTCTTGAGCCTCTGCATCACTTTCTTTAGCCTCTGCATTACTCTTATGAGCCTCTGCATCACTCTCTTGAGCCTCTGCATCAATCTCTTGAGCCTCTGCATAAATCTCTTAAGCCTCTGCAACACTCTCTTCAGCCTCTGCATCACTCTCTTAAGCCTCTGCATCCCTCACTTGATTCTCTGCATCACTCTCGTATGCCTCTGCATCAGTCTCTTGAGCCTCTGCATAACTCTTTTTAGCCTCTGCGTCACTCTCTTATGCCTCTGCATCTCACTCTTCAGCCTCTGCATCTCTCTCTGGAGCCTCTGAATCCCTCCCTAAAGCCTCTGTATCACTCTCCTGAGCCTCTGCATCCCTCTCTTAAGCCTCTGCATCACTCTCTTGTGCCTCTTCATCCCTCTTAAGCCTCTGCAACACTTTTTTCAGCCTCTGCATCACTCTCTTAAGCCTCTGCATCCCTCTCCTGATCCTCTGCATCACTCTCATGAGCCTATGCATCACTCTCTTGAGGCCTCTGCATCACTCTGTTAAGCCTGTGAATCCCTCTCTTGAACCTCTGCTTCACTCTCTCGAGCCTCTGCATCCCTCTCTTGATCCTCTGCATCACTCTCTTGAACCTCGGCATCACTCGCTTATGCCTCTGCATCACTCTCTTAAGCTTCTGCAACACTCTCTTCAGCTTCTGCATCACTCATTTAAGCCTTTGCTTCCCTCTCCTGATCCTCTGCATCACTCTCTTGAGCCTTTGCATCCCTCTCTTGAGCCTCTGCATCACTCTCTTGAGCCTCTGCATCACCCTCTTAAGCCTCTGCATCCCTATTTTGACCCTCTGCATCACTTTCTTAAGCCTCTGCATCCCTTTCTTGAGCCTCTGCATCCCTCTCTTGAACTCCTGCCTCCCTCTCATGAGCCTCTGCATCCCTCTCTTGAGCCTTTGCATCACTCTCTTAAGCCTCTGCATCCCTCTCTTCAGCCTCTGCATCCCTCTCTTGAGTCTCTTCATCCCTCTCTTAAGTCTCTGCATCATTCTCTTTAGCCTCTGCATCACTCTCTTAAGCCTCTGCATCATTCTCTTCACACTCTGCATCACTCTCTTGAACCTCTGCATCACTCTCCTGAGCCTCTGCATCACTCTGTTAAGCCTCTGCATCATTTTCTTCAGCCTCTGAATCCCTCTCTTAAGCCTCTGCATCACTCTCTTGAGCCTCTGCATCCCTCTCTTCAGCCTCTGCATCCCTCTCTTAAGCCTCTGCATCATTCTCTTCAGCCTCTGCATCCCTCTCTTAAGCCTCTGCATCATTCTCTTCAGCCTCTGCATTCCTCTCTTAAGCATCTGCATCACTCTCTTGATCCTCTGCATCCCTTTCTTAAGCCTCTGCATCATTCTCTTGAGCCCCTGCATCATTCTCTTGAGCCTCTGCATCTCTCTCTTAAGCTTCTACATCATTCCCTTGTGCCTCTGCATCACTCTCTTGAACCACTGCATCAATCTCTTAAGGCTCTGCATCTCTCTCTTCCGCCTATGCATCACTCTCTCTAGCCTCTGCATCACTCTCTTGAGACTCTACATCCCTCTCTTGAGCCTCTGCATCCGTCTCCTAAGCCTCTGCATCACTCTCTTGAGCCTTTGCAACACTCTCTTGAGCCTCTGCATCCCTCTCTTAAGCCTCTGCAACACTCTCTTTAGCCTCTGCATCACACCCTTAAGCCTCTGCATCCCTCTCCTGATCCTCTGCATCATTCTCTCTCTTGAGCCTCTGCATCACTCTCTTGAGGCCTCTGCATCACTCTGTTAAGCCTCTGAATCCCTCTCTTGATCCTCTGCATCACTCTCTTGAGCCTCTGCATCACTCTCTTAAGCCTCTGCATCACTCTCTAGAGCCTCTGCATCACTCTCTTCAGCTTCTGCATCTCTCTCTTAAGCCTTTGCTTCCCTCTCTTGATCCTCTGCATCACTCTCTTGAGCCTCTGCATCCCTCTCTTGAGCCTCTGCATCACTCTCTTGAGCCTCTGCATCACCCTCTTAAGCCTCTGCATCCTTATTTTGAGCCTCTGCATCCCTTTCTTGAGCCTCTGTATCCGTCTGCATCCCTCTCATGAACTCCTGCATCCCTCTCATGAGCCTCTGCATCCCCTCTCTTGAGCCTTTGCATCACTCTCTTAAGCCTCTGCATCCCTCTCCTAAGCCTTTGCATCACTCTCGTAAGCCTTTGCATCACTCTCCTTAGCCTCTGCATAACTCTCTTGAGACTCTGCATTACTCTCTTGAGCCTCTGCATCCCTCTCTTGAGCCTCTGCAACACTCTCTTGAGCCTCTGCATCACTCTCATAAGCCTCTGAATCTCTCTCTTGAGCCTCTGAATATCTCTCTTGAGCCTCTGCATCACTCACTCGAGCCTCTGCATCACTCTCTTGATCTTCTGCATCACTCTCTTGAGCCTCCGTATCATTCTCTTAAGCCTCTGCATCACTCTCTGAAGCCTCTGCATCACTCTCTTAAGCCTCTGCTTCCCTCTCCTGATCCTTTGCATCACTCTCTTAAGCCTCTGCATCACTCTATTAAGCCTCTGCATCACTCTCTTAAGTCTCTGCATCACTATCATAATCCCCTGCATCCCTCTCTTCATGCTCTGCATCACTCTCTTGACCCTCTGCATCATTCTCTTGAGCCTCTGCATCCCTCTCATAAGCCTCTATATCATTCTCTTGAGAATCTGCATCACTCTCTTAAGCCTCTGCATCTCTCTCTTCAGCCTCTGCATCGTTCTCTTGAGCCTCTGCATCCCTCTCTTGAGCCTCTGCATCACTCTCTAAAGCCTCTGCATCCCTCTCCTGATACTCTGCATCACTCTCTTGAGCCTATGCATCACTCTCTTGAGGCCTCTGCATCACTCTCTCGAGCCTCTACATCACTCTCTTGATCCTCTGCATCACTCTCTTGAGCCTCTGCATCACTCTCTTAAGCCTCTGCGTCACTCTCTAGAGCCTCTGCATCACTCTCTTCAGCTTCTGCATCTCGCTCTTAAGCCTTTGGTTCCCTCTCTTGGTTCTCTGCATCACCCTCTTAAGCCTCTGCATCGCTATTTTGAGCCTCTGCATCCCTTTTTTGAGCCTCTGCATCCCTCACATGAACTCCTGCATCCCTCTCATGAGCCTCTGCATCCCTCTTTTGAGCCTTTGCATCACTCTCTTAAGCCTCTGCATCCCTCTCTTGAGCCTTTGCATCACTCTCGTAAGCCTTTGCATCACTCTCCATAGCCTCTGCATAACTCTCATGAGACTCTGCATCACTCTCATGTGCCTCTTCATCCCTCTCTTAAGCCTCTGCAACACTCTTTTCAGCCTCTGCATCACTCTCTTAAGCCTCTGCATCCCTCTCCTGATCCTCTGCATCACTCTCTTGAACCTATGCATCACTCTCTTGAGGCCTCTGCATCACTCTGTTAAGCCTGTGAATCCCTCTCTTGAGCCTCTGCTTCACTCTCTCGAGCCTTTGCATCACTCTCTGGATCCTCTGCATCACTCTCTTGAGCCTCTGCATCACTCGCTTAGGCCTCTGCATCACTCTCTTAAACCTCTGCATCACTCTCTTCAGCTTCTGCATCACTCTCTAAAGCCTTTGCTTCCCTCTCCTGATCCTCTGCATCACTCTCTTGAGCCTCTGCATCCCTCTCTTGAGCCTCTGCATCACTCTCTTGAGCCTCTGCATCCCTCTCTTAAGCCTCTGCATCACTCTCTTGAGCCTTTGCAACACTCGCTTGAGCCTCTGCATCCCTCTCTTAAGCCTCTGCAACACTCTCTTCATGCTCTGCATCACACTCTTTAGCCTCTGCATCCCTCTCCTGATCCTCTGCATCACTCTCTTGAGCCTCTGCATCCCTCTCTTGACCCTCTGAATCACTCTCTTGAGCCTCTGCATCACCCTCTGAAGCGTCTGCATCCCTATTTTGAGCCTCCGCATCCCTTTTTTGAGCCTCTGCATCCCTCACATGAACTCCTGCATCGCTCTCATGAGCCTCTGCATCCCTCTCTTGAGCCTTTGCATCACTCTCTAAAGCCTGTGCATCCCTCTCTTGAGCCTTTGCATCACTCTCGTAATCCTTTGCATCACTCTCCTTAGCCTCTGCATAACTCTCATGAGACTCTGCATCACTCTCTTGAGCCTCTGCTTCCCTCTCTTGAGCCTCTGCAACACTCTCTTCAGCCTCTGCATCACTCTCTTAAGCCTCTGAATCTCTCTCTTGAGCCTCTGAATCTCTCTCTTGAGCCTTTGCATCACTCACTCGAGCCTCTGCATCACTCTCTTGATCTTCTGCATCACTCTCTTGAGCCTCTGCATCACTCTCTAAAGCCTCTGCATCACTCTCTTAAGCCTCTGCTTCCCTCTCCTGATCCTCTGCATCACTCTCTTAGGCCTCTGCATCACTCTCTTAAGCCTCTGCATCACTCTCTTAAGTCTCTGCATCACTATCTTAATCCCCTGCATCCCTCTCTTCATGCTCTGCATCACTCTCTTGAGCCTCTGCATCATTCTCTTGAGCCTCTGCATCCCTCTCATAAGCCTCTACATGATTCTCTTGAGCCTCTGCATCACTCTCTTTAGCCTCTGCATCACTCTCTTAAGCCTCTGCATCTCTCTATTCAGCCACTGCATCCTTCTCTTGAGCCTCTGCATCATTCTCCTAGGCCTCTGCATCACTCTCTTGAGCCTCTGCATCACTCTCTTGAGCCTCTACATCGTCTCTTGAGCCTCTGCATCACTCTCTTGAGCCTCGGCATCCCTCTCTTAAGCCTCTGCATCACTCTCCTGAGCCTCTGCATCACTCGCTTAAGCCTCTGCATCCCTCTCTTGAGCCTATGCATCTCTCTCTTGAGCCTCTACATCACTCTCTTGAGCCTCTGCATCACTCTCTTGAGCCTCTGCATCACTCTCTTGAGCTTCTGCATCACTTTCTTGAGCCTCTGCATCACTCTCTTGAGCCTCTGCATCACTCTCTTGAGCCTCTGCATCAATCTCTGGAGCCTCTGCATAAATCTCTTAAGCCTCTGCAACACTCTCTTCAGCCTCTGCATCACTCTCTTAAGCGTCTGCATCCCTCACTTGATTCTCTGCATCACTCTCGTAAGCCTCTGCATCAGTCTCTTGATCCTCTGCATAACTCTTTTTAGCCTCTGCGTCACTCTCTTATGCCTCTGCTTCTCACTCTTCAGCCTCTGCATCTCTCTCTGGAGCCTCTGCATCCCTCTCTTAAGCCTCTGCATCACTCTCTTGTGCCTCTTCGTCCCTCTCTTAAGCCTCTGCAACACTCTTTTCAGCCTCTGCATCACTCTCTTAAGCCTCTGCATCCCTCTCCTGATCCTATGCATCACTCTCTTGAGGCCTCTGCATCACTCTGTTAAGCCTGTGAATCCCTCTCTTGAGACTCTGCTTCACTCTCTCGAGCCTCTGCATCACTCTCTTGATCCTCTGCATCACTCTCTTGAGCCTCTGCATCACTCGCTTAAGCCTCTGCATCACTCTCTTAAGCCTCTGCATCACTCTCGTCAGCTTCTGCGTCACTCTCTAAAGCCTTTGCTTCCCTCTCCTGATCCTCTGCATCACTCTCTAGAGCCTCTGCATCCCTCTCTTGAGCCTCTGCATCACTCTCTTGAGCCTCTGCATCACCCTCTTAAGCCTCTGCATCCCTATTTTGAGCCTCTGCATCACTTTCTTAAGCCTCTGCATCCCTTTCTTGAGCCTCTGCATCCCTCTCTTGAACTCCTGCATTCCTCTCATGAGCCTCTGTATCCCTCTCTTGAGCCTTTGCATCACTCTCTTGAGCCTCTGCATCCCTCTCTTCAGCCTCTGCATCACTCTCTTGAGTCTCTTCATTACTCTCTTAAACCTCTGCATCATTCTCTTCAGCCTCTGCATCACTCTCTTAAGCCTCTGCAACATTCTCTTCACACTCTGCATCACTCTCTTGAGCCTCTGCATCACTCTCCTGAGCCTCTGCATCACTCTTTTAAGCCTCTGCATCATTCTCTTCTGCCTCTGCATCCCTCTCTTCAGCCTCTGCATCCCTCTCTTAAGCCTCTGCATCATTCTCTTCAGCCTCTGCATCCCTATCTTAAGCCTCTGCATCATTCTCTTCAGCCTCTGCATTCCTCTCTTAAGCGTCTGCATCACTCTCTTGATCCTCTGCATCCCTTTCTTAAGCCTCTGCATCATTCTCTTGAGCCCCTGCATCATTCTCTTGAGCCTCTGCATCCCTCTTTTAAGCCTCTACATCATTCCCTTGTGCCTCTGCATCATTCTCTTGAGCGTCTACATCCCTCTCTTGAGCCTCTGCATCCCTCTTTTAAGCCTCTGCATCATTTCGTGAGCCTTTGCATCACCCTCTTGAGCCTCAACATCCCTCTCTTGAGCCTCTGCATCCCTCTCTTAAGCCTCTGCATCCCTCTCCTGATCCTCTGCATCACTCTCTTGAGCCTCTGCATCCCTCTCTTGAGCCTCTGAATCACTCTCTTGAGCCTCTGCATCACCCTCTGAAGCCTCTGCATCCCTATTTTGAGCCTCCGCATCCCATTTTTTGAGCCTCTGCATCCCTCACATGAACTCCTGCATCGCTCTCATGAGCCTCTGCATCCCTCTCTTGAGCCTTTGCATCACTCTCTTAAGCCTGTGCATCCCTCTCTTGGGCCTTTGCATCACTCTCGTAATCCTTTGCATCACTCTCCTTAGCCTCTGCATAACTCTCATGAGACTCTGCATCACTCTCTTGAGCCTCTGCATCCCTCTCTTGAGCCTCTGCAACACTCTCTTCAGCCTCTGCATCACTCTCTTAAGCCTCTGAATCTCTCTCTTGAGCCTCTGAATCTCTATCTTGAGCCTCTGCATCACTCACTCGAGCCTCTGCATCACTCTCTTGATCTTCTGCATCACTCTCTTGAGCCTCTGCATCACTCTCTAAACCCTCTGCATCACTCTCTTAAGCCTCTGCTTCCCTCTCCTGATCCTCTGCATCACTCTCTTAGGCCTCTGCATCACTCTCTTAAGCCTCTGGATCACTCTCTTAAGTCTCTGCATCACTATCTTAATCCCCTGCATCCCTCTCTTCATGCTCTGCATCACTCTCTTGAGCCTCTACATCCCTCTCTTGAGCCTCTGCATCCCTCTCTTAAGCCTCTGCATCCCTCTCCTGATCCTCTGCATCACTCTCTTGAGCCTCTGCATCCCTCTCTTGAGCCTCTGAATCACTCTCTTGAGCCTCTGCATCACCCTCTGAAGCCTCTGCATCCCTATTTTGAGCCTCCGCATCCCATTTTTTGAGCCTCTGCATCCCTCACATGAACTCCTGCATCGCTCTCATGAGCCTCTGCATCCCTCTCTTGAGCCTTTGCATCACTCTCTTAAGCCTGTGCATCCCTCTCTTGAGCCTTTGCATCACTCTCGTAATCCTTTGCATCACTCTCCTTAGCCTCTGCATAACTCTCATGAGACTCTGCATCACTCTCTTGAGCCTCTGCATCCCTCTCTTGAGCCTCTGCAACACTCTCTTCAGCCTCTGCATCACTCTCTTAAGCCTCTGAATCTCTCTCTTGAGCCTCTGAATCTCTCTCTTGAGCCTCTGCATCACTCACTCGAGCCTCTGCATCACTCTCTTGATCTTCTGCATCACTCTCTTGAGCCTCTGCATCACTCACTAAACCCTCTGCATCACTCTCTTAAGCCTCTGCTTCCCTCTCCTGATCCTCTGCATCACTCTCTTAGGCCTCTGCATCACTCTCTTAAGCCTCTGGATCACTCTCTTAAGTCTCTGCATCACTATCTTAATCCCCTGCATCCCTCTCTTCATGCTCTGCATCACTCTCTTGAGCCTCTGCATCATTCTCTTGAGCCTCTGCATCCCACTCATAAGCCTCTACATGATTCTCTTGAGCCTCTGCATCACTCTCTTTAGCCTCTGCATCACTCTCTTAAGCCTCTGCATCTCTCTCTTCAGCCTTTGCATCGCTCTCCTGAGCCTCTGCATCCCTCTCTTGAGCCTCTGCATCACTCTCTTGAGCCTCTGCATCCTTCTCTTGAGCCTCTGCATCATTCTCCTAGGCCTCTGCATCACTCTCTTGAGCCTCTGCATCACTCTCTTGAGCCTCTACATCGTCTCTTGAGCCTCTGCATCACTCTCTTGAGCCTCGGCATCCCTCTCTTAAGCCTCTGCACCACTCTCCTGAGCCTCTGCATCACTCTCTTAAGCCTCTGCATCCCTCTCTTGAGCCTATGCATCTCTCTCTTGAGCCTCTACATCACTCTCTTGAGCCTCTGCATCACTCTCTTGAGCCTCTGCATCACTCTCTTGAGCCTCTGCATCACTTTCTTGAGCCTCTGCATCACTCTCTTGAGCCTCTGCATCACTCTCTTGAGCCTCTGCATCAATCTCTGGAGCCTCTGCATAAATCTCTTAAGCCTCTGCAACACTCTCTTCAGCCTCTGCATCACTCTCTTAAGCGTCTGCATCCCTCACTTGATTCTCTGCATCACTCTCGTAAGCCTCTGCATCAGTCTCTTGATCCTCTGCATAACTCTTTTTAGCCTCTGCGTCACTCTCTTATGCCTCTGCATCTCACTCTTCAGCCTCTGCATCTCTCTCTGGAGCCTCTGCATCCCTCTCTTAAGCCTCTGCATCACTCTCTTGAGCCTCTGCATCCCTCTCTTAAGCCTCTGCATCACTCTCTTGTGCCTCTTCATCCCTCTCTTAAGCCTCTGCAACACTCTTTTCAGCCTCTGCATCACTCTCTTAAGCGTCTGCATCCCTCTCCTGATCCTATGCATCACTCTCTTAATCCTCTGCATCACTCTCTTGAGCCTATGCATCACTCGCTTAAGCCTCTGCATCACTCTCTTAAGCCTCTGCATCTCTCTCGTCAGCTTCTGCGTCACTCTCTAAAGCCTTTGCTTCCCTCTCCTGATCCTCTGCATCATTCTCTAGAGCCTTTGCATCCCTCTCTTGAGCCTCTGCATCACTCTCTTGAGCCTCTGCATCACCCTCTTAAGCCTCTGCATCCCTATTTTGAGCCTCTGCATCACTTTCTTAAGCCTCTGCATCCCTTTCTTGAGCCTCTGCATCCCTCTCTTGAACTCCTGCATTCCTCTCATGAGCCTCTGCATCCCTCTCTTGAGCCTTTGCATCACTCTCTTAAGCCTCTGCATCCTTCTCTTCAGCCTCTGCATCACTCTCTTGAGTCTCTTCATCCCTCTCTTAAGCCTCTGCATCATTCTCTTCAGCCTCTGCATCACTCTCTTAAGCCTCTGCATCATTCTCTTCACACTCTGCATCACTCTCTTGAGCCTCTGCATCACTCTCCTGAGCCTCTGCATCACTCTTTTAAGCCTCTGCATCATTCTCTTCTGCCTCTGCATCCCTCTTTTAAGCCTCTGCATCACTCTCTTGAGCCTCTGCATCCCTCTCTTCAGCCTCTGCATCCCTCTCTCAAGCCTCTGCATCATTCTCTTCAGCCTCTGCATCCCTCTCTTAAGCCTCTGCATCATTCTCTTCAGCCTCTGCATTCCTCTCTTAAGCGTCTGCATCACTCTCGTAAGCCTCTGCATAACTCTCTAGAGCCTCTGCATCACTCTCTTCACCTTCTGCATCTCTCTCTTAAGCCTTTGCTTCCCTCTCTTGATCCTCTGCATCACTCTCTTGAGCCTCTGCATCCCTCTCTTGATCCTCTGCCTCACTCTATTGAGCCTCTGCATCACCCTCTTAATCCTCTGCATCCTTATTTTGAACCTCTGCATCCCTTTCTTGAGCCTCTGCATCACTCTCATGAACTCCTGCATCCCTCTCTTGAGCCTCTGCATCACCCTCTTAAGCCTCTGCATCCCTATTTTGAGCCTCTGCATCACTTTCTTAAGCCTCTGCATCCCTTTCTTGAGCCTCTGCATCCCTCTCTTGAACTCCTGCATTCCTCTCATGAGCCTCTGCATCCCTCTCTTGAGCCTTTGCATCACTCTCTTAAGCCTCTGCATCCCTCTCTTCAGCCTCTGCATCACTCACTTGAGTCTCTTCATCCCTCTCTTAAGCCTCTGCATCATTCTCTTCAGCCTCTGCATCACTCTCTTAAGCCTCTGCATCATTCTCTTCACACTCTGCATCACTCTCTTGAGCCTCTGCATCACTCTCCTGAGCCTCTGCATCACTCTTTTAAGCCTCTGCATCATTCTCTTCTGCCTCTGCATCCCTCTCTTAGGCCTCTGCATCACTCTCTTGAGCCTCTGCATCCCTCTCTTCAGCCTCTGCATCCCTCTCTTAAGCCTCTGCATCATTCTCTTCAGCCTCTGCATCCCTCTCTTAAGCCTCTGCATCATTCTCTTCAGCCTCTGCATTCCTCTCTTAAGCGTCTGCATCACTCTCTTGATCCTCTGCATCCCTTTCTTAAGCCTCTGCATCATTCTCTTGAGCCCCTGCATCATTCACTTGAGCCTCTGCATCCCTCTCTTAAGCCTCTACATCATTCCCTTGTGCCTCTGCATCATTCTCTTGAGCGTCTACATCCCTCTCTTGAGCCTCTGCATCCCTCTTTTAAGCCTCTGCATCATTTCTTGAGCCTTTGCATCACCCTCTTGAGCCTCTACATCCCTCTCTTGAGCCTCTGCATCCCTCTCTTAAGCCTCTGCATCACTCTCTTGAGCCTTTGCAACACTCGCTTGAGCCTCTGCATCCCTCTCTTAAGCCTCTGAATCACTCTCTTGAGCCTCTGCATCACCCTCTGAAGCCTCTGCATCCCTATTTTGAGCCTCCGCATCCCTTTTTTGAGCCTCTGCATCCCTCACATTAACTCCTGCATCGCTCTCATGAGACTCTGCATCACTCTCTTGAGCCTCTGCATCCCTCTCTTGAGCCTCTGAATCTCTCTCTTGAGCCTCTGCATCACTCATTCGAGCCTCTGCATCACTCTCTTGATCTTCTGCATCACTCTCTTGAGCCTCTGCATCACTCTCTAAAGCCTCTGCATCACTCTCTTAAGCCTCTGCTTCCCTCTCCTGATCCTCTGCATCACTCTCTTAGGCCTCTGCATCACTCTCTTAAGCCTCTGCATCACTCTCTTAAGTCTCTGCATCACTATCTTAATCCCCTACATCCCTCTCTTCATGCTCTGCATCACTCTCTTGAGACTCTGCATCATTCTCTTGAGCCTCTGCATACCTCTCATAAGCCTCTACATGATTCTCTTGAGCCTCTGCATCACTCTCTTTAGCCTCTGCATCACTCTCTTAAGAATCTGCATCTCTCTCTTCAGCCTCTGCATCGCTCTCTTGAGCCTCTGCATCCCTCTCTTGAGCCTCTGCATCACTCTCTTGAGCCTCTGCATCCTTCTCTTGAGCCTCTGCGTCATTCTCTTAGGCCTCTGCATCACTCTCTTGAGCCTCTGCATCACGGTCTTGAGCCTCTACATCGTCTCTTGAGCCTCTGCATCACTCTCTTGAGCCTCTGCATCACTCTCGTGAGCCTCTACATCGTCTCTTGAGCCTCTGCATCCCTCTCTTGAACTCCTGCATTCCTCTCATGAGCCTCTGCATCCCTCTCTTGAGCCTTTGCATCACTCTCTTAAGCCTCTGCATCCCTCTCTTCAGCCTCTGCATCACTCTCTTGAGTCTCTTCATCCCTCTCTTAAGCCTCTGCATCATTCTCTTCAGCCTCTGCATCACTCTCTTAAGCCTCTGCATCATTCTCTTCACACTCTGCATCACTCTCTTGAGCCTCTGCATCACTCTCCTGAGCCTCTGCATCACTCTTTTAAGCCTCTGCATCATTCTCTTCTGCCTCTGCATCCCTCTTTTAAGCCTCTGCATCACTCTCTTGAGCCTCTGCATCCCTCTCTTCAGCCTCTGCATCCCTCTCTTAAGCCTCTGCATCATTCTCTTCAGCCTCTGCATCCCTCTCTTAAGCCTCTGCATCATTCTCTTCAGCCTCTGCATTCCTCTCTTAAGCGTCTGCATCACTCTCGTAAGCCTCTGCATAACTCTCTAGAGCCTCTGCATCACTCTCTTCACCTTCTGCATCTCTCTCTTAAGCCTTTGCTTCCCTCTCTTGATCCTCTGCATCACTCTCTTGAGCCTCTGCATCCCTCTCTTGATCCTCTGCCTCACTCTATTGAGCCTCTGCATCACCCTCTTAATCCTCTGCATCCTTATTTTGAACCTCTGCATCCCTTTCTTGAGCCTCTGCATCACTCTCATGAACTCCTGCATCCCTCTCTTGAGCCTCTGCATCACCCTCTTAAGCCTCTGCATCCCTATTTTGAGCCTCTGCATCACTTTCTTAAGCCTCTGCATCCCTTTCTTGAGCCTCTGCATCCCTCTCTTGAACTCCTGCATTCCTCTCATGAGCCTCTGCATCCCTCTCTTGAGCCTTTGCATCACTCTCTTAAGCCTCTGCATCCCTCTCTTCAGCCTCTGCATCACTCACTTGAGTCTCTTCATCCCTCTCTTAAGCCTCTGCATCATTCTCTTCAGCCTCTGCATCACTCTCTTAAGCCTCTGCATCATTCTCTTCACACTCTGCATCACTCTCTTGAGCCTCTGCATCACTCTCCTGAGCCTCTGCATCACTCTTTTAAGCCTCTGCATCATTCTCTTCTGCCTCTGCATCCCTCTCTTAGGCCTCTGCATCACTCTCTTGAGCCTCTGCATCCCTCTCTTCAGCCTCTGCATCCCTCTCTTAAGCCTCTGCATCATTCTCTTCAGCCTCTGCATCCCTCTCTTAAGCCTCTGCATCATTCTCTTCAGCCTCTGCATTCCTCTCTTAAGCGTCTGCATCACTCTCTTGATCCTCTGCATCCCTTTCTTAAGCCTCTGCATCATTCTCTTGAGCCCCTGCATCATTCTCTTGAGCCTCTGCATCCCTCTCTTAAGCCTCTACATCATTCCCTTGTGCCTCTGCATCATTCTCTTGAGCGTCTACATCCCTCTCTTGAGCCTCTGCATCCCTCTTTTAAGCCTCTGCATCATTTCTTGAGCCTTTGCATCACCCTCTTGAGCCTCTACATCCCTCTCTTGAGCCTCTGCATCCCTCTCTTAAGCCTCTGCATCACTCTCTTGAGCCTTTGCAACACTCGCTTGAGCCTCTGCATCCCTCTCTTAAGCCTCTGAATCACTCTCTTGAGCCTCTGCATCACCCTCTGAAGCCTCTGCATCCCTATTTTGAGCCTCCGCATCCCTTTTTTGAGCCTCTGCATCCCTCACATTAACTCCTGCATCGCTCTCATGAGCCTCTGCATCCCTCTCTTGAGCCTTTGCATCACTCTCTTAAGCCTGTGCATCCCTCTCTTGAGTTTTTGCATCACTCTCGTAATCCTTTGCATCACTCTCCTTAGCCTCTGCAAAACTCTCATGAGACTCTGCATCACTCTCTTGAGCCTCTGCATCCCTCTCTTGAGCCTCTGAATCTCTCTCTTGAGCCTCTGCATCACTCACTCGAGCCTCTGCATCACTCTCTTTATCTTCTGCATCACTCTCTTGAGCCTCTGCATCACTCTCTAAAGCCTCTGCATCACTCTCTTAAGCCTCTGCTTCCCTCTCCTGATCCTCTGCATCACTCTCTTAGGCCTCTGCATCACTCTCTTAAGCCTCTGCATCACTCTCTTAAGTCTCTGCATCACTATCTTAATCCCCTACATCCCTCTCTTCATGCTCTGCATCACTCTCTTGAGCCTCTGCATCATTCTCTTGAGCCTCTGCATACCTCTCATAAGCCTCTACATGATTCTCTTGAGCCTCTGCATCACTCTCTTTAGCCTCTGCATCACTCTCTTAAGAATCTGCATCTCTCTCTTCAGCCTCTGCATCGCTCTCTTGAGCCTCTGCATCCCTCTCTTGAGCCTCTGCATCACTCTCTTGAGCCTCTGCATCCTTCTCTTGAGCCTCTGCGTCATTCTCTTAGGCCTCTGCATCACTCTCTTGAGCCTCTGCATCACTCTCTTGAGCCTCTACATCGTCTCTTGAGCCTCTGCATCACTCTCTTGAGCCTCGGCATCCCTCTCTTAAGCCTCTGCATCACTCTCCTGAGCCTCTGCATCACTCTCTTAAGCCTTTGCATCCCTCTCTTGAGCCTATGCATCTCTCTCTTGAGCCTCTACATCACTCTCTTGAGCCTCTACATCACTCTCTTGAGCCTCTGCATCACTCTCTTGAGCCTCTGCATCACTTTCTTGAGCCTCTGCATCACTCTCTTGAGCCTCTGCGTCACTCTCTTGAGCCTCTGCATCAATCTCTGGAGCCTCTGCATAAATCTCTTAAGCCTCTGCAACACTCTCTTCAGCCTCTGCATCACTCTCTTAAGCCTCTGCATCCCTCTCTTGAGCCTATGCATCTCTCTCTTGAGACTCTACATCACTCTCTTGAGCCTCTGCATCACTCTCTTGAGCCTCTGCATCACTCTCTTGATCCTCTGTATCACTCTCTTAAGCCTCTGCATCACTCTCTAAAGCCTTTGCATCACTCTCTTAAGCCTCTGCTTCCCTCTCCTGATCCTCTGCATCTCTCTCTTAAGCCTCTGCATCACTCTCCTAAGCCTCTGCATCACTCTCTTTAGTCTCTGCATCACTATCTTAATCCCCTGCATCCCTCTCTCCATCCTCTGCATCACTCTCTTGAGACTCTGCATCATTCTCTTGAGCCTCTGCATCCCTCTCATAAGCCTCTACATCATTCTCTTGAGCCTCTGCATCACTCTCTTTAGCCTCTGCATCGCTCTCTTAAGCCTCTGCATCTCTCTCTTCAGCCTCTGCATCGCTCTCTTGAGCCTCTGCATCCCTCTCTTTAGCCTCTGCATCACTCTCTTCAGCCTGTGCATCCCTTTCTTGAGCCTCTGCATTATTTTCCTAGGCCTCTGCATCGCTCTCTTGAGCCTCTACATCACTCTCTTGAGCCTCTGCATCACTCTCTTGATCCTCTGCATCACTCTCTTGAGCCTTTACATTCCTCTCTTAAGCCATTGTATCACTCTCTTGAGCCTCTGCATCACTTTCTTGAGCCTCTGCATCACTCTCCTGAGCCTCTGCATCACTCTCTTGAGCCTCTGCATCAATCTCTTGAGCCTCTGCATTAATCTCTTAAGCGTCTGCAACACTCTCTTCAGCCTCTGCATCACTCTCTTAAGCCTCTGCATCCCTCACTTGATTCTCTGCATCACTCTCGTAGGCCTCTGCATCAGTCTCTTGAGCCTCTGCATAACTCTTTTTAGCCTCTGCGTCACTCTCTTATGCCTCTGCATCTCTCTCTTCAGCCTCTGCATCTCTCTCTGGAGCCTATGCATCTCTCTCTTGAGCCTCTACATCACTCTCTTGAGCCTCTGCATCACTCTCTTGAGCCTCTGCATCACTCTCTTGAGCCTCTGCATCACTTTCTTGAGCCTCTGCATCACTCTCTTGAGCCTCTGCATCACTCTCTTGAGCCTCTGCATCAATCTCTGGAGCCTCTGCATAAATCTCTTAAGCCTCTGCAACACTCTCTTCAGCCTCTGCATCACTCTCTTAAGCGTCTGCATCCCTCACTTGATTCTCTGCATCACTCTCGTAAGCCTCTGCATCAGTCTCTTGATCCTCTGCATAACTCTTTTTAGCCTCTGCGTCACTCTCTTATGCCTCTGCATCTCACTCTTCAGCCTCTGCATCTCTCTCTGGAGCCTCTGCATCCCTCTCTTAAGCCTCTGCATCACTCTTTTGAGCCTCTGCATCCCTCTCTTAAGCCTCTGCATCACTCTCTTGTGCCTCTTCATCCCTCTCTTAGGCCTCTGCAACACTCTTTTCAGCCTCTGCATCACTCTCTTAAGCCTCTGCATCCCTCTCCTGATCCTATGCATCACTCTCTTGATCCTCTGCATCACTCTCTTGAGCCTCTGCATCACTCGCTTAAGCCTCTGCATCACTCTCTTAAGCCTCTGCATCACTCTCGTCAGCTTCTGCTTCACTCTCTAAAGCCTTTGCTTCCCTCTCCTGATCCTCTGCATCACTCTCTAGAGCCTCTGCATCCCTCTCTTGAGCCTCTGCATCACTCTCTTGAGCCTCTGCATCACCCTCTTAAGCCTCTGCATCCCTATTTTGAGCCTCTGCATCACTTTCTTAAGCCTCTGCATCCCTTTCTTGAGCCTCTGCATCCCTCTCTTGAACTCCTGCATTCCTCTCATGAGCCTCTGCAGCCCTCTCTTGAGCCTTTGCATCACTCTCTTAAGCCTCTGCATCCCTCTCTTCAGCCTCTGCATCACTCTCTTGAGTCTCTTCATCCCTCTCTTAAGCCTCTGCATCATTCTCTTCAGCCTCTGCATCACTCTCTTAAGCCTCTGCATCATTCTCTTCACACTCTGCATCACTCTCTTGAGCCTCTGCATCACTCTCCTGAGCCTCTGCATCACTCTTTTAAGCCTCTGCATCATTCTCTTCTGCCTCTGCATCCCTCTCTTAAGCCTCTGCATCACTCTCTTGAGCCTCTGCATCCCTCTCTTCAGCCTCTGCATCCCTCTCTTAAGCCTCTGCATCATTCTCTTCAGCCTCTGCATCCCTCACTTAAGCCTCTGCATCATTCTCTTCAGCCTCTGCATTCCTCTTTTAAGCGTCTGCATCACTCTCGTAAGCCTCTGCATCACTCTCTAGAGCCTCTGCATCACTCTCTTCACCTTCTGCTTCTCTCTCTTAAGCCTTTGCTTCCCTCTCTTGATCCTCTGCATCACTCTCTTGAGCCTCTGCATCCCTCTCTTGAGCCTCTGCATCACTCTATTGAGCCTCTGCATCACCCTCTTAAGCCTCTGCATCCTTATTTTGAACCTCTGCATCCCTTTCTTGAGCCTCTGCATAACTCTCTTGAGACTCTGCATCACTCTCTTGAGCCTCTGCATCCCTCTCTTGAGCCTCTGCAACACTCTCTTCAGCCTCTGCATCACTCTCTTAAGCCTCTGAATCTCTCTCTTGAGCTCCTGTATCACTCTCTTAAGCCTCTGCATCACTCTCTAAAGCCTCTGCATCACTCTCTTAAGCCTCTGCTTCCCTCTCCTGATCCTCTGCATCTCTCTCTTAAGCCTCTGCATCACTCTCCTAAGCCTCTGCATCACTCTCTTAAGTCTCTGCATCACTATCTTAATCCACTGCATCCCTCTCTCCATCCTCTGCATCACTCTCTTGAGACTCTGCATCATTCTCTTGAGCCTCTGCATCCCTCTCATAAGCCTCTACATCGTTCTCTTGAGCCTCTGCATCACTCTCTTTAGCCTCTGCATCGCTCTCTTAAGCCTCTGCATCTCTCTCTTCAGCCTCTGCATCGCTCTCTTGAGCCTCTGCATCCCTCTCTTTAGCCTCTGCATCACTCTCTTCAGCCTCTGCATCCCTCTCTTGAGCCTCTGCATTATTTTCTTAGGCCTCTGCATCGCTCTCTTGAGCCTCTACATCACTCTCTTGAGCCTCTGCATCACTCTCTTGATCCTCTGCATCACTCTCTTGAGCCTTTACATTCCTCTCTTAAGCCATTGTATCACTCTCTTGAGCCTCTGCATCACTTTCTTGAGCCTCTGCATCACTCTCCTGAGCCTCTGCATCACTCTCTTGAGCCTCTGCATCAATCTCTTGAGCCTCTGCATTAATCTCTTAAGCGTCTGCAACACTCTCTTCAGCCTCTGCATCACTCTCTTAAGCCTCTGCATCCCTCACTTGATTCTCTGCATCACTCTCGTAGGCCTCTGCATCAGTCTCTTGAGCCTCTGCATAACTCTTTTTAGCCTCTGCGTCACTCTCTTATGCCTCTGCATCTCTCTCTTCAGCCTCTGCATCTCTCTCTGGAGCCTCTGCATCCCTCTCTTAAGCCTCTGCATCACTCTCTTGAGCCTCTGCATCCCTCTCTTAAGCCTCTGCATCACTTTCTTGTGCCTCTGCATCCCTCTCTTGAACTACTGCATCCCTCTCATGAGCCTCTGCATCCCTCTCTTGAGCCTTTGCATAACTCTCTTAAGCCTCTGCATCCCTCTCTTGAGCCTCTGCATCACTCTCAAGAGCCTCTGCATCCCACTCGTGTGCCTCTGCATCTCTCACTTGAGCCTCTGCATCATTCTCTTGAGCCTTTGCATCCCTCTCTTGAGCCTCTGCATTCCTTTCTTGAGCCTTTGCATCCCTCTCTTAAGCCTCTGCATCACTCTCTTACGCCTCTGCATCACTCTCTTAAGCCTTTGAATCACTCTCTTTAGCCTCTGCATCACTCTCTTGAGCCCCTGCATCACTCTCTTAAGCCTCTGCATCCCTCTTCTAAGCCTCGGCCTCACTCTCCTAAGCCTCTGCATCACTCTCTTAAGCCTCTGCATCATTCTCGTAAGCCTCTGAATCACTCTCTTGAGCCTCTGCATCCCTCTCTTGAGCCTCTGCATCACTCTCCTCAGCCTTTTCATCCCTCTCTTGTGCCTCTGCATCCCTCTCTTAAGCCTTTACATCATTCTCTTGAGCCTCTGCATCACTCTCTTAAGCCTCTGCATCTCTCTCCTCAGCCACTGCATCACTCTCTTAAGCCTCTGCATCACTCTCTTAAGCCTCTGTATCACTCTCTTAAGTCTCTGCATCACTATATTAATCCCCTGCATCCCTCTCTTCATCCTCTGCATCACTCTCTTGAGCCTCTGCATCATTCTCTTTAGCATCTGCATCCCTCTCTTAAGCCTTTCCATCATTCTCTTGAGCCTCTGCATCACAATCATTAGCGTCTGCATCATTCTCTTTAGCCTCTGGATCTCTCTCTTCAGCCTCTGCATCACTCTCTTGAGCCTCTGCATCCCTCTCTTAAGCTCCTGCATCCCTCTCTTATGCCTCTGCATCACTCTCTTGAGCCTCTGCATCACTCTCCTGAGCCTCTGCATCACTCTTTTAAGCCTCTGCATCATTCTCTTCTGCCTCTGCATCCCTCTCTTAAGCCTCTGCATCACTCTCTTGAGCCTCTGCATCCCTCTCTTCAGCCTCTGCATCCCTCTCTTAAGCCTCTGCATCATTCTCTTCAGCCTCTGCATCCCTCTCTTAAGCCTCTGCATCATTCTCTTCAGCCTCTGCATTCCTCTTTTAAGCGTCTGCATCACTCTCGTTAGCCTCTGCATCACTCTCTAGAGCCTCTGCATCACTCTCTTCACCTTCTGCATCTCTCTCTTAAGCCTTTGCTTCCCTCTCTTGATCCTCTGCATCACTCTCTTGAGCCTCTGCATCCCTCTCTTGAGCCTCTGCATCACTCTATTGAGCCTCTGCATCACCCTCTTAAGCCTCTGCATCCTTATTTTGAACCTCTGCATCCCTTTCTTGAGCCTCTGCATAACTCTCTTGAGACTCTGCATCACTCTCTTGAGCCTCTGCATCCCTCTCTTGAGCCTCTGCAACACTCTCTTCAGCCTCTGCATCACTCTCTTAAGCCTCTGAATCTCTCTCTTGAGCTCCTGAATCTCTCTCTTGAGCCTCTGCATCACTCACTCGAGCCTCTGCATCACTCTCTTGATCCTCTGTATCACTCTCTTAAGCCTCTGCATCACTCTCTAAAGCCTCTGCATCACTCTCTAAAGCCTCTGCATCACTCTCTTAAGCCTCTGCTTCCCTCTCCTGACCCTCTGCATCTCTCTCTTCAGCCTCTGCATCACTCTCCTAAGCCTCTGCATCACTCTCATAAGTCTCTGCATCACTATCTTAATCCCCTGCATCCCTCTCTCCATCCTCTGCATCACTCTCTTGAGACTCTGCATCATTCTCTTGAGCCTCTGCATCCCTCTCATAAGCCTCTACATCATTCTCTTGAGCCTCTGCATCACTCTCTTTAGCCTCTGCATCGCTCTCTTAAGCCTCTGCATCTCTCTCTTCAGCCTCTGCATCGCTCTCTTGAGCCTCTGCATCCCTCTCTTTAGCCTCTGCATCACTCTCTTCAGCCTCTGCATCCCTCTCTTGAGCCTCTGCATCATTCTCTTTAGCATCTGCATCCCTCTCTTAAGCCTTTTCATCATTCTCTTGAGCCTCTGCATCACAATCTTTAGCGTCTGCATCATTCTCTTTAGCCTCTGCATCTCTCTCTTCAGCCTCTGCATCACTCTCTTGAGCCTCTGCATCCCTCTCTTAAGCTCCTGCATCCCTCTCTTATGCCTCTGCATCACTCTCGTAAGCCTCTGCATCACTCTCATAAACCTCTGAATCACTCTCTTGAGCCTATTCATCCCTCTCTAGAGCCTCTGCATCACTCTCACTTGAGCCTCTGCATCCCTCTCTTGAGCCTCTGCATCATTCTCCTAGGCCTCAGCATCACTCTCCTTTGCCTCTGCATCACTCTCTTGAGCCTCTACAACCCTCTCTTTAGCCTCTGCATCACTCTCTTGAGCCTCGGCATCCCTCTCCTAAGCCTCTGCATCACTCTCTTGAGCCTCTGCATCACTCTCTTAAGCCTCTGCATCCCTCTCTTGAGCCTCTGCATCACTCTCTTGAGCCTCTGCATCACTCTCTTGAGCCTCTGCATCCCTCTCATGAGCCTCTGCATCACTCTCATGAGCCTCTGCATCACTTTCTTGAGCCTCTGCATCACTCTCTTGAGCCTCTGCATCACTCTCTTGAGCCTCTGCATCCCTCTCATGAGCCTCTGCATCACTCACATGAGCCTCTGCATCACTCACTTAAGCCTGTGCATCCCTCTCTTGAGCCTTTGCATCACTCTCGTAATCCTTTGCATCACTTTCCTTAGCCTCTGCAAAACTCTCATGAGACTCTGCATCACTCTCTTGAGCCTCTGCATCCCTCTCTTGAGCCTCTGCAACACTCTCTTCAGCCTCTGCATCACTCTCTTAAGCCTCTGAATCTCTCTTTTGAGCCTCTGAATCTATCTCTTGAGCCTCTGCATCACTCACTCGAGCCTCTGCATCACTCTCTTGATCTTCTGCATCACTCTCTTGAGCCTCTGCATCACTCTCTAAAGCCTCTGCATCACTCTCTTAAGCCTCTGCTTCCCTCTCCTGATCCTCTGCATCACTCTCTTAGGCCTCTGCATCACTCTCTTAAGCCTCTGCATCACTCTCTTAAGTCTCTGCATCACTATCTTAATCCCCTACATCCCTCTCTTCATGCTCTGCATCACTCTCTTGAGCCTCTGCATCATTCTCTTGAGCCTCTGCATCACTCTCTTTAGCCTCTGTATCACTCTCTTAAGAATCTGCATCTCTCTCTTCAGCCTCTGCATCGCTCTCTTGAGCCTCTGCATCCCTCTCTTGAGCCTCTGCATCACTCTCTTGAGCCTCTGCATCCTTCTCTTGAGCCTCTGCGTCATTCTCTTAGGCCTCTGCATCACTCTCTTGAGCCTCTGCATCACTCTCTTGAGCCTCTACATCGTCTCTTGAGCCTCTGCATCACTCTCTTGAGCCTCGGCATCCCTCTCTTAAGCCTCTGCATCCCTTTCTTGAGCCTCTGCATCCCTCTCTTGAACTCCTGCATTCCTCTCATGAGCCTCTGCAGCCCTCTCTTGAGCCTCTGCATCACTCTCTTAAGCCTCTGCATCCCTCTCTTGAGCCTATGCATCTCTCTCTTGAACCTCTACATCACTCTCTTGAGCCTCTGCATCACTCTCTTGAGCCTCTGCATCACTCTCTTGAGCCTCTGCATCACTTTCTTGAGCCTCTCCATCACTCTCTTGAGCCTCTGCATCACTCTCTTGAGCCTCTGCATCAATCTCTGGAGCCTCTGCATAAATCTCTTAAGCCTCTGCAACACTCTCTTCAGCCTCTGCATCACTCTCTTAAGCGTCTGCATCCCTCACTTGATTCTCTGCATCACTCTCGTAAGCCTCTGCATCAGTCTCTTGATCCTCTGCATAACTCTTTTTAGCCTCTGCGTCACTCTCTTATGCCTCTGCATCTCACTCTTCAGCCTCTGCATCTCTCTCTGGAGCCTCTGCATCCCTCTCTTAAGCCTCTGCATCACTCTCTTGTGCCTCTTCATCCCTCTCTTAAGCCTCTGCAACACTCTTTTCAGCCTCTGCATCACTCTCTTAAGCCTCTGCATCCCTCTCCTGATCCTATGCATCACTCTCTTGATCCTCTGCATCACTCTCTTGAGCCTCTGCATCACTCGCTTAAACCTCTGCATCACTCTCTTAAGCCTCTGCATCACTCTCGTCAGCTTCTGCTTCACTCTCTAAAGCCTTTGCTTCCCTCTCCTGATCCTCTGCATCACTCTCTAGAGCCTCTGCATCACTCTATTGAGCCTCTGCATCACCCTCTTAAGCCTCTGCATTCTTATTTTGAACCTCTGCATCCCTTTCTTGAGCCTCTGCATAACTCTCTTGAGACTCTGCATCACTCTCTTGAGCCTCTGCATCCCTCTCTTGAGCCTCTGCAACACTCTCTTCAGCCTCTGCATCACTCTCTTAAGCCTCTGAATCTCTCTCTTGAGCTCCTGAATCTCTCTCTTGAGCCTCTGCATCACTCACTCGAGCCTCTGCATCACTCTCTTGATCCTCTGTATCACTCTCTTAAGCCTCTGCATCACTCTCTAAAGCCTCTGCATCACTCTCTTAAGCCTCTGCTTCCCTCTCCTGATCCTCTGCATCTCTCTCTTAAGCCTCTGCATCACTCTCCTAAGCCTCTGCATCACTCTCTTAAGTCTCTGCATCACTATCTTAATCCCCTGCATCCCTCTCTCCATCCTCTGCATCACTCTCTTGAGACTCTGCATCATTCTCTTGAGCCTCTGCATCCCTCTCATAAGCATCTACATCATTCTCTTGAGCCTCTGCATCACTCTCTTTAGCCTCTGCATCGCTCTCTTAAGCCTCTGCATCTCTCTCTTCAGCCTCTGCATCGCTCTCTTGAGCCTCTGCATCCCTCTCTTTAGCCTCTGCATCACTCTCTTCAGCCTCTGCATCCCTCTCTTGAGCCTCTGCATTATTTTCCTAGGCCTATGCATCGCTCTCTTGAGCCTCTACATCACTCTCTTGAGCCTCTGCATCACTCACTTGATCCTCTGCATCACTCTCTTGAGCCTTTACATTCCTCTCTTAAGCCATTGTATCACTCTCTTGAGCCTCTGCATCACTTTCTTGAGCCTCTGCATCACTCTCCTGAGCCTCTGCATCACTCTCTTGAGCCTCTGCATCAATCTCTTGAGCCTCTGCATTAATCTCTTAAGCGTCTGCAACACTCTCTTCAGCCTCTGCATCACTCTCTTAAGCCTCTGCATCCCTCACTTGATTCTCTGCATCACTCTCGTAGGCCTCTGCATCAGTCTCTTGAGCCTCTGCATAACTCTTTTTAGCCTCTGCGTCACTCTCTTATGCCTCTGCATCTCTCTCTTCAGCCTCTGCATCTCTCTCTGGAGCCTCTGCATCCCTCTCTTAAGCCTCTGCATCACTCTCTTGAACCTCTGCATCCCTCTCTTAAGCCTCTGCATCACTTTCTTGTGCCTCTGCATCCCTCTCTTGAACTACTGCATCCCTCTCATGAGCCTCTGCATCCCTCTCTTGAGCCTTTGCATAACTCTCTTAAGCCTCTGCATCCCTCTCTTGAGCGTCTGCATCACTCTCAAGAGCCTCTGCATCCCACTCGTGTGCCTCTGCATCTCTCACTTGAGCCTCTGCATCATTCTCTTGAGCCTTTGCATCCCTCTCTTGAGCCTCTGCATTCCTTTCTTGAGCCTTTGCATCCCTCTCTTAAGCCTCTGCATCACTCTCTTACGCCTCTGCATCACTCTCTTAAGCCTCTGAATCACTCTCTTTAGCCTCTGCATCACTCTCTTGAGCCCCTGCATCACTCTCTTAAGCCTCTGCATCCCTCTTCTAAGCCTCGGCCTCACTCTCCTAAGCCTCTGCATCACTCTCTTAAGCCTCTGCATCATTCTCGTAAGCCTCTGAATCACTCTCTTGAGCCTCTGCATCCCTCTCTTGAGCCTCTGCATCACTCTCCTCAGCCTTTTCATCCCTCTCTTGTGCCTCTGCATCCCTCTCTTAAGCCTTTACATCATTCTCTTGAGCCTCTGCATCACTCTCTTAAGCCTCTGCATCTCTCTCCTCAGCCACTGCATCACTCTCTTAAGCCTCTGCCTCACTCTCTTAAGCCTCTGTATCACTCTCTTAAGTCTCTGCATCACTATATTAATCCCCTGCATCCCTCTCTTCATCCTCTGCATCACTCTCTTGAGCCTCTGCATCATTCTCTTTAGCATCTGCATCCCTCTCTTAAGCCTTTTCATCATTCTCTTGAGCCTCTGCATCACAACCTTTAGCGTCTGCATCATTCTCTTTAGCCTCTGCATCTCTCTCTTCAGCCTCTGCATCACTCTCTTGAGCCTCTGCATCTCTCTCTTAAGCTCCTGCATCCCTCTCTTATGCCTCTGCATCACTCTCGTAAGCCTCTGCATCACTCTCATAAGCCTCTGAATCACTCTCTTGAGCCTATTCATCCCTCTCTAGAGCCTCTGCATCACTCTCACTTGAGCCTCTGCATCCCTCTCTTGAGCCTCTGCATCATTCTCCTAGGCCTCAGCATCACTCTCCTTTGCCTCTGCATCACTCTCTTGAGCCTCTACATCCCTCTCTTGAGCCTCTGCATCACTCTCTTGAGCCTCGGCATCCCTCTCTTAAGCCTCTGCATCACTCTCTTGAGCCTCTGCATCACTCTCTTAAGCCTCTGCATCCCTCTCTTGAGCCTCTGCATCACTCTCTTGAGCCTCTGCATCACTCTCTTGAGCCTCTGCATCCCTCTCATGAGCCTCTGCATCACTCTCATGAGCCTCTGCATCACTTTCTTGAGCCTCTGCATCACTCTCTTGAGCCTCTGCATCACTCTCTTGAGCCTCTGCATCCCTCTCATGAGCCTCTGCATCACTCTCATGAGCCTCTGCATCACTCTCTTAAGCCTGTGCATCCCTCTCTTGAGCCTTTGCATCACTCTCGTAATCCTTTGCATCACTCTCCTTAGCCTCTGCAAAACTCTCATGAGACTCTGCATCACTCTCTTGAGCCTCTGCATCCCTCTCTTGAGCCTCTGCAACACTCTCTTCAGCCTCTGCATCACTCTCTTAAGCCTCTGAATCTCTCTCTTGAGCCTCTGAATCTCTCTCTTGAGCCTCTGCATCACTCACTCGAGCCTCTGCATCACTCTCTTGATCTTCTGCATCACTCTCTTGAGCCTCTGCATCACTCTCTAAAGCCTCTGCATCACTCTCTTAAGCCTCTGCTTCCCTCTCCTGATCCTCTGCATCACTCTCTTAGGCCTCTGCATCACTCTCTTAAGCCTCTGCATCACTCTCTTAAGTCTCTGCATCGCTATCTTAATCCCCTACATCCCTCTCTTCATGCTCTGCATCACTCTCTTGAGCCTCTGCATCATTCTCTTGAGCCTCTGCATACCTCTCATAAGCCTCTACATGATTCTCTTGAGCCTCTGCATCACTCTCTTTAGCCTCTGTATCACTCTCTTAAGAATCTGCATCTCTCTCTTCAGCCTCTGCATCGCTCTCTTGAGCCTCTGCATCCCTCTCTTGAGCCTCTGCATCACTCTCTTGAGCCTCTGCATCCTTCTCTTGAGCCTCTGCGTCATTCTCTTAGGCCTCTGCATCACTCTCTTGAGCCTCTGCATCACTCTCTTGAGCCTCTACATCGTCTCTTGAGCCTCTGCATCACTCTCTTAAAGCCTCGGCATCCCTCTCTTAAGCCTCTGCATCACTCTCCTGAGCCTCTGCATCACTCTCTTAAGCCTCTGCATCCCTCTCTTGAGCCTATGCATCTCTCTCTTGAGCCTCTACATCACTCTCTTGAGCCTCTGCATCACTCTCTTGAGCCTCTGCATCACTCTCTTGAACCTCTGCATCACTTTCTTGAGCCTCTCCATCACTCTCTTGAGCCTCTGCATCACTCTCTTGAGCCTCTGCATCAATCTCTGGAGCCTCTGCATAAATCTCTTAAGCCTCTGCAACACTCTCTTCAGCCTCTGCATCACTCTCTTAAGCGTCTGCATCCCTCACTTGATTCTCTGCATCACTCTCGTAAGCCTCTGCATCAGTCTCTTGATCCTCTGCATAACTCTTTTTAGCCTCTGCGTCACTCTCTTATGCCTCTGCATCTCACTCTTCAGCCTCTGCATCTCTCTCTGGAGCCTCTGCATCCCTCTCTTAAGCCTCTGCATCACTCTTTTGAGCCTCTGCATCCCTCTCTTAAGCCTCAGCATCACTCTCTTGTGCCTCTTCATCCCTCTCTTAAGCCTCTGCAACACTCTTTTCAGCCTCTGCATCACTCTCTTAAGCCTCTGCATCCCTCTCCTGATCCTATGCATCACTCTCTTGATCCTCTGCATCATTCTCTTGAGCCTCTGCATCACTCGCTTAAGCCTCTGCATCACTCTCTTAAGCCTCTGCATCACTCTCGTCAGCTTCTGCTTCACTCTCTAAAGCCTTTGCTTCCCTCTCCTGATCCTCTGCATCACTCTCTAGAGCCTCTGCATCCCTCTCTTGAGCCTCTGCATCACTCTCTTGAGCCTCTGCATCACCCTCTTAAGCCTCTGCATCCCTATTTTGAGCCTCTGCATCACTTTCTTAAGCCTCTGCATCCCTTTCTTGAGCCTCTGCATCCCTCTCTTGAACTCCTGCATTCCTCTCATGAGCCTCTGCAGCCCTCTCTTGAGCCTTTGCATCACTCTCTTAAGCTTCTGCATCCCTCTCTTCAGCCTCTGCATCACTCTCTTGAGTCTCTTCATCCCTCTCTTAAGCCTCTGCATCATTCTCTTCAGCCTCTGCATCACTCTCTTAACCCTCTGCATCATTCTCTTCATACTCTGCATCACTCTCTTGAGCCTCTGCATCACTCTCCTGAGCCTCTGCATCACTCTTTTAAGCCTCTGCATCATTCTCTTCTGCCTCTGCATCCCTCTCTTAAGCCTCTGCATCACTCTCTTGAGCCTCTGCATCCCTCTCTTCAGCCTCTGCATCCCTCTCTTAAGCCTCTGCATCATTCTCTTCAGCCTCTGCATCCCTCTCTTAAGCCTCTGCATCATTCTCTTCAGCCTCTGCATTCCTCTTTTAAGCGTCTGCATCACTCTCGTAAGCCTCTGCATCACTCTCTAGAGCCTCTGCATCACTCTCTTCACCTTCTGCATCTCTCTCTTAAGCCTTTGCTTCCCTCTCTTGATCCTCTGCATCACTCTCTTGAGCCTCTGCATCCCTCTCTTGAGCCTCTGCATCACTCTATTGAGCCTCTGCATCACCCTCTTAAGCCTCTGCATCCTTATTTTGAACCTCTGCATCCCTTTCTTGAGCCTCTGCATAACTCTCTTGAGACTCTGCATCACTCTCTTGAGCCTCTGCATCCCTCTCTTGAGCCTCTGCAACACTCTCTTCAGCCTCTGCATCACTCTCGTAAGCCTCTGAATCTCTCTCTTGAGCTCCTGAATCTCTCTCTTGAGCCTCTGCATCACTCACTCGAGCCTCTGCATCACTCTCTTGATCCTCTGTATCACTCTCTTAAGCCTCTGCATCACTCTCTAAAGCCTCTGCATCACTCTCTTAAGCCTCTGCTTCCCTCTCCTGATCCTCTGCATCTCTCTCTTAAGCCTCTGCATCACTCTCTTAAGCCTCTGCATCACTCTCTTAAGTCTCTGCATCACTATCTTAATCCCCTGCATCCCTCTCTCCATCCTCTGCATCACTCTCTTGAGACTCTGCATCATTCTCTTGAGCCTCTGCATCCCTCTCATAAGCCTCTACATCATTCTCTTGAGCCTCTGCATCACTCTCTTTAGCCTCTGCATCGCTCTCTTAAGCCTCTGCATCTCTCTCTTCAGCCTCTGCATCGCTCTCTTGAGCCTCTGCATCCCTCTCTTTAGCCTCTGCATCACTCTCTTCAGCCTCTGCATCCCTCTCTTGAGCCTCTGCATTATTTTCCTAGGCCTCTGCATCGCACTCTTGAGCCTCTACATCACTCTCTTGAGTCTCTGCATCACTCTCTTGATCCTCTGCATCACTCTCTTGAGCCTTTACATTCCTCTCTTAAGCCATTGTATCACTCTCTTGAGCCTCTGCATCACTTTCTTGAGCCTCTGCATCACTCTCCTGAGCCTCTGCATCACTCTCTTGAGCCTCTGCATCAATCTATTGAGCCTCTGCATTAATCTCTTAAGCGTCTGCAACACTCTCTTCAGCCTCTGCATCACTCTCTTAAGCCTCTGCATCCCTCACTTGATTCTCTGCATCACTCTCGTAGGCCTCTGCATCAGTCTCTTGAGCCTCTGCATAACTCTTTTTAGCCTCTGCGTCACTCTCTTATGCCTCTGCATCTCTCTCTTCAGCCTCTGCATCTCTCTCTGGAGCCTCTGCATCCCTCTCTTAAGCCTCTGCATCACTCTCTTGAGCCTCTGCATCCCTCTCTTAAGCCTCTGCATCACTTTCTTGTGCCTCTGCATTCTTCTCTTGAACTACTGCATCCCTCTCATGAGCCTCTGCATCCCTTTCTTGAGCCTTTGCATAACTCTCTTAAGCCTCTGCATCCCTCTCTTGAGCCTCTGCATCACTCTCAAGAGCCTCTGCATCCCACTCGTGTGCCTCTGCATCTCTCACTTGAGCCTCTGCATCCCTCTCTTGAGCCTCTGCATTCCTTTCTTGAGCCTTTGCATCCCTCTCTTAAGCCTCTGCATCACTCTCTTACGCCTCTGCATCACTCTCTTAAGCCTCTGAATCACTCTCTTTAGCCTCTGCATCACTCTCTTGAGCCCCTGCATCACTCTCTTAAGCCTCTGCATCCCTCTTCTAAGCCTCGGCCTCACTCTCCTAAGCCTCTGCATCACTCTCTTAAGCCTCTGCATCATTCTCGTAAGCCTCTGAATCACTCTCTTGAGCCTCTGCATCCCTCTCTTGAGCCTCTGCATCACTCTCCTCACCCTTTTCATCCCTCTCTTGTGCCTCTGCATCCCTCTCTTAAGCCTTTACATCATTCTCTTGAGCCTCTGCATCCCTCTCTTAAGCCTCTGCATCTCTCCTCAGCCACTGCATCACTCTCTTAAGCCTCTGCATCACTCTCTTAAGCCTCTGTATCACTCTCTTAAGTCTCTGCATCACTATATTAATCCCCTGCATCCCTCTCTTCATCCTCTGCATCACTCTCTTGAGCCTCTGCATCATTCTCTTTAGCATCTGCATCCCTCTCTTAAGCCTTTTCATCATTCTCTTGAGCCTCTGCATCACAATCTTTAGCGTCTGCATCATTCTCTTTAGCCTCTGCATCTCTCTCTTCAGCCTCAGCATCACTCTCTTGCGCCTCTGCATCCCTCTCTTAAGCTCCTGCATCCCTCTCTTATGCCTCTGCATCACTCTCGTAAGCCTCTGCATCACTCTCATAAGCCTCTGAATCACTCTCTTGAGCCTCTTCATCCCTCTCTAGAGCCTCTGCATCACTCTCACTTGAGCCTCTGCATCCCTCTCTTGAGCCTCTGCATCATTCTCCTAGGCCTCAGCATCACTCTCCTTTGCCTCTGCATCACTCTCTTGAGCCTCTACATCCCTCTCTTGAGCCTCTGCATCACTCTCTTGAGCCTCGGCATCCCTCTCTTAAGCCTCTGCATCACTCTCTTGAGCCTCTGCATCACTCTCTTAAGCCTCTGCATCATTCTCTTGAGCCTCTGCATCACTCTCTTGAGCCTCTGCATCACTCTCTTGAGCCTCTGCATCCCTCTCATGAGCCTCTGCATCACTCTCATGAGCCTCTGCATCACTTTCTTCAGCCTCTGCATCACTCTCTTGAGCCTCTGCATCATTTTCTTGAGCCTCTGCATCAATCTCTTGAGCCTCTGCAACACTCTCTTCAGCCTCTGCATCACTCTCTTAAGCCTTTGCATACCTCACTTGATTCTCTGCATCACTCTCTTAAGCCTCTGCATCACTCTCTTAAGTCTCTGCATCACTATCTTAATCCCCTGCATCCCTCTCTCCATCCTCTGCATCACTCTCTTGAGACTCTGCATCATTCTCTTGAGCCTCTGCATCCCTCTCATAAGCCTCTACATCATTCTCTTGAGCCTCTGCATCACTCTCTTTAGCCTCTGCATCGCTCTCTTAAGCCTCTGCATCTCTCTCTTCAGCCTCTGCATCGCTCTCTTGAGCCTCTGCATCCCTCTCTTGAGCCTCTGCATATCTCTCTTCAGCCTCTGCATCCCTATTTTGAGCCTCTGCATCACTTTCTTAAGCCTCTGCATCCCTTTCTTGAGCCTCTGAATCCCTCTCTTGAACTCCTGCATCCCTCTCATGAGCCTCTGCATCCCTCTCTTGAGCCTTTGCATCACTCTCTTAAGCCTCTGCATCCCTCTCTTCAGCCTCAGCATCACTCTCTTGAGTCTCTTCATCCCTCTCTTAAGCCTCTGCATTATTCTCTTCAGCCTCTGCATCACTCTCTTAAGCCTTTGCATCATTCTCTTCACACTCTGCATCACTCTCTTAAGCCTCTGCATCACTCTCCTGAGCCTCTGCATCACTCTTTTAAGCCTCTGCATCATTCTCTTCAGCCTCTGCATCCCTCTCTTAAGCCTCTGCATCACTCTCTTGAGCCTCTGCATCCCTCTCTTCAGCCTCTGCATCCCTCTCTTAAGCCTCTGCATCATTCTCTTCAGCCTCTGCATCCCTCTCTTAAGCCTCTGCATCATACTCTTCAGCCTCTGCATTCCTCTCTTAAGCGTCTGCATCACTTTCTTGATCCTCTGCATCCCTTTCTTAAGCCTCTGCATCATTCTCTTGAGCCCCTGCATCATTCTCTCTTGAACCACTGCATCAATCTCTTAAGGCTCTGCATCTCTCTCTTCCGCCTCTGCATCACTCTCTCGAACCTCTGCTTCACTCTCTTGAGCCTCTACATCCCTCTCTTGAGCCTCTACATCTCTCTCTCTTAAGCCTCTGCGTCACTCTCTTGAGCCTTTGCATCACTCTCTTGAGCCTCTGCATCCCTCTCTTAATCCTCTGCAACACTCTCTTCAGCCTCTGCATCACACTCTTAAGCCTCTGCATCCCTCTCCTGATCCTCTGCATCACTCTCTTGAGCCTCTGCATCACTCTCTTGAGGCATCTGCATCACTCTGTTAAGCCTCTGAATCCCTCTCTTGATCCTCTGCATCACTCTCTTGAGCCTCTGCATCACTCTCGTAAACCTCTGCATCACTCTCTAGAGCCTCTGCATCACTCTCTTCAGCTTCTGCATCTCTCTCTTAAGCCTTTGATTCCCTCTCTTGATCCTCTGCATCACTCTCTTGAGCCTCTGCATCCCTCTCTTGAGCCTCTGCATCACTCTCTTGAGCCTCTGCATCACCCTCGTAAGCCTCTGCATCCTTATTTTGAGCCTCTGCATCCCTTTCTTGAGCCTCTGCATCCCTCTCATGAACTCCTGCATCCCTCTCTTAAGCCTCTGCATCCCTCTCTTGAGCCTTTGCATCACTCTCGTAAGCCTTTGCATCACTCTCCATAGCCTCTGCATAACTCTCTTGAGCCTCTGCAACACTCTCTTCAGCCTCTGCATCACTCTCTTAAGCCTCGGAATCTCTCTCTTGAGCCCCTGAATCTCTCTCTTGAGCCTCTGCATCACTCACTCGAGCCTCTGCATCACTCTCTTGATCCTCTGCATCACTCTCTTAAGCCTCTGCTTCCCTCTCCTGATCCTCTGCATTACTCTCTTAAGCCTCTGCATCACTCTCTTAAGTCTCTGCATCACTATCTTAATCCCCTGCATCCCTCTCTCCATCCTCTGCATCACTCTCTTGAGACTCTGCATCATTCTCTTGAGCCTCTGCATCCCTCTCATAAGCCTCTACATCATTCTCTTGAGCCTCTGCATCACTCTCTTTAGCCTCTGCATCGCTCTCTTAAGCCTCTGCATCTCTCTCTTGAGCCTCTGCATCGCTCTCTTGAGCCTCTGCATCCCTCCCTTTAGCCTCTGCATCACTCTCTTCAGCCTCTGCATCCCTCTCTTGAGCCTCTGCATTATTTTCCTAGGCCTCTGCATCGCTCTCTTGAGCCTCTACATCACTCTCTTGATCCTCTGCATCACTCTCTTGAGCCTTTACATTCCTCTCTTGAGCTTTTGTATCACTCTCTTGAGCCTCTGCATCACTTTCTTGAGCCTCTGCATCACTCTCCTGAGCCTCTGCTTCACTCTCTTGAGCCTCTGCATCAATCTCTTGAGCCTCTGCATTAATCTCTTAAGCGTCTGCAACACTCTCTTCAGCCTCTGCATCACTCTCTTAAGCCTCTGCATCCCTCACTTGATTCTCTGCATCACTCTCGTAGGCCTCTGCATCAGTCTCTTGAGCCTCTGCATAACTCTTTTTAGCCTCTGCGTCACTCTCTTATGCCTCTGCATCTCTCTCTTCAGCCTCTGCATCTCTCTCTGGAGCCTCTGCATCCCTCTCTTAAGCCTCTGCATCACTCTCTTGAGCCTCTGCATCCCTCTCTTAAGCCTCTGCATCACTTTCTTGTGCCTCTGCATCCCTCTCTTGAACTACTGCATCCCTCTCATGAGCCGCTGCATCCCTCTCTTGAGCCTTTGCATAACTCTCTTAAGCCTCTGCATCCCTCTCTTGAGCCTCTGCATCACTCTCAAGAGCCTCTGCATCCCTCTCGTGTGCCTCTGCATCTCTCACTTGAGCCTCTGCATCCCTCTCTTGAGCCTTTGCATCCCTCTCTTGAGCCTCTGCATTCCTTTCTTGAGCCTTTGCATCCCTCTCTTAAGCCTCTGCATCACTCTCTTACGCCTCTGCATCACTCTCTTAAGCCTCTGAATCACTCTCTTTAGCCTCTGCATCACTCTCTTGAGCCCCTGCATCACTCTCTTAAGCCTCTGCATCCCTCTTCTAAGCCTCGGCCTCACTCTCCTAAGCCTCTGCATCACTCTCTTAAGCTTCTGCATCATTTTCGTAAGCCTCTGAATCACTCTCTTGAGCCTCTGCATCCCTCTCTTGAGCCTCTGCATCACTCTCCTCAGCCTTTTCATCCCTCTCTTGTGCCTCTGCATCCCTCTCTTAAGCCTTTACATCATTCTCTTGAGCCTCTGCATCACTCTCTTAAGCCTCTGCATCCCACACAGGGAATAGCTCAACTGACAGCTGAAGCTTACAAGGTCTGCTTGAAGCACGTGCCTGTGAGGAGGGGCAGAAAGAGGACCACTCTAGAAAGAGAACGGAGACGACTGTACAGGAGAAGGAAAAAAATAACGGAAATGCTTCGGCAGACACAACTATCACAAGCAAGGAAAACAAGCCTAAGCAGGGAGATTGAGGAAATAGAACAAACGTTGAAGCGATCATATGAGTCTGAGGAAATGGAATTGGAACAGAAAGCTATACAAGAGATAAGGAAAAATCCGAAATATTTTTTCACATACGCAAAATCAAAATCCAAAACCTCGACCAGTATTGGACCGTTAATTACAAATGAAGGTACGTACACAGAGGACAACAAAGAGATTAGTGAAATTCTAAGAAGCCAGTATGAGGCTATGTTTAGCACACCAATAAACAACATGAAAGTTGATGACCCAGACAGCTTCTTTATAAATGACATTCAAGCTGCAGATAATATAACGGATATTACCACAAACTCGGAAGACTTTGAAAGAGAAATTGATAATATGCCTATGCACTCAGCTCCTGGGCCTGACTCATGGAATTCAATATTCATAAAGAAATGTAAAGTACCAGTAGCGAGAGCACTCAACGTAATATGGAGAAAGAGCCTGGATACAGGGGAGATACCAGCAGCACTTAAATCTGCAGATATAGCTCCGTTGCACAAGGGGGGGAGTAAAGCCTTGGCAAAAAATTATAGGCCAGTTGCACTAACATCACACATAATAAAAGTGTTTGAAAGAGTGATTAGGAATCAAATTTCTAGTTTTATGGAAAACAATGAATTGCACAATCCAGGACAACATGGATTTAGAGCGGGAAGATCCTGTCTGTCACAGTTACTCAACCACTACGACAAAATCACAGAAGCCCTAGAAGAAAAGCAAAATGCAGATGTTGTATACACAGACTTTGCAAAGGCGTTCGACAAATGTGACCATGGGGTGATAGCTCACAAAATGAGGTCAATGGGAATAACTGGAAAAGTAGGACGCTGGATACTCAATTTCCTGTCGAACAGAACACAAAGAGTAACAGTCAATCAGATAAAATCGAGTCCAAGCGATGTTAAAAGCTCTGTACCTCAAGGTACAGTCCTTGCACCGCTACTGTTCCTTATTCTCATATCTGATATAGACAAAAATACACGCCACAGCTTCGTGTCGTCCTTTGCAGATGACACAAAAATCAGCATGAAAATTACCTCTGCTGAAGACATTGAAAAACTACAAGCAGATGTCAACAAAGTTTTTGATTGGGCAGCAGAAAATAACATGATGTTTAACAGTGATAAATTTCAGGTACTCAGGTACGGCAAAAATGAGGATCTGAAACATAATACAGGGTACAAAACACAATCGAATCTTCCCATAGTAGAAAAACAGCATGTCAAGGATTTGGGAATAATGATGTCCGACGATCTAACGTTTAGGGAGCATAACCAAGCAAATATCGCGTCAGCCAGAAAAATGATCGGATGGATTACGAGAACTTTCAAATCCAGGGATCCCATCACAATGGTTGTACTCTTCAAGTCACTTGTGCTGTCCCGTCTCGAGTACTGCTCAGTACTCACTTCCCCCTTCAGAGCAGGAGAGATTGCTGAAATAGAGGGAATACAGAGAACATATACGGCACGCATAGACGAGATAAAACACCTAAATTATTGGGATCGTCTCAAAGCTCTCCAAATGTACTCTCTAGAAAGGAGACGAGAGAGATACCAAATAATATACACATGGAAAATACTGGAGGGTCAGGTCCCAAATCTACACAGTAAAATAACAACGTACTGGAGTGAACGATATGGAAGAAAATGCAAGATTGAACCAGTGAAGAGCAGAGGTGCCATAGGCACAATCAGAGAGCACTGTATAAACATCAGGGGTCCGCGGTTGTTCAACGTCCTCCCAGCGAGCATAAGAAATATTGCCGGAACAACCGTGGACATCTTCAAGAGAAAACTGGACGGTTTTCTAAGAGAAGTTCCGGATCAGCCGGGCTGTGGTGGGTACGTGGCCCTGCGGGCCGCTCCAAGCAACAGCCTGGTGGGCCAAACTCTCACAAGTCGAGCCTGGCCTCGGGCCAGGCTTGGGGAGTAGAAGAACTCCCAGAACCCCATCAACCAGGTATCAACCAGGTATCTCTCTCCTCAGCCACTGCATCACTCTCTTAAGCCTCTGCATCACTCTCTTAAGCCTCTGCATCACTCTCTTAAGTCTCTGCATCACTATATTAATCCCCTGCATCCCTCTCTTCATCCTCTGCATCACTCTCTTGAGCCTCTGCATCATTCTCTTTAGCATCTGCATCCCTCTCTTAAGCCTTTTCATCATTCTCTTGAGCCTCTGCATCACTCTCTTTAGCGTCTGCATCATTCTCTTTAGCCTCTGCATCTCTCTCTTCAGCCTCTGCATCACTCTCTTGAGCCTCTGCATCCCTCTCTTAAGCCCCTGCATCCCTCTCTTATGTCTCTGCATCACTCTCGTAAGCCTCTGCATCACTCTCATAAGCCTCTGAATCACTCTCTTGAGCCTCTTCATCCCTCTATAGAGCCTCTGCATCACTCTCACTTGAGCCTCTGCATCCCTCTCTTGAGCCTCTGCATCATTCTCCTAGGCCCTAGCATCACTCTCCTTTGCCTCTGCATCACTCTCTTGAGCCTCTACATCCCTCTCTTGAGCCTCTGCATCACTCTCTTGAGCCTCGGCATCCCTCTCTTAAGCCTCTGCATCACTCTCTTGAGCCTCTGCATCACTCTCTTGAGCCTCTGCATCACTCTCTTGAGCCTCTGCATCCCTCTCATGAGCCTCTGCATCACTCTCATGAGCCTCTGCATCACTTTCTTGAGCCTCTGCATCACTCTCTTGAGCCTCTGCATCACTTTCTTGAGCCTCTGCATCAATCTCTTGAGCCTCTGCAACACTCTCTTCAGCCTCTGCATCACTCTCTTAAGCCTTTGCATCCCTCACTTGATTCTCTGCATCACTCTCGTAAGCTTCTGCATCAGTCTCTTGAGCCTCTGCATAACTCTTTTTAGCCTCTGCGTCACTCTCTTATGCCTCTGCATCTCTCTCTTCACCCTTTGCATCACTCTCTGGAGCCTCTGCATCTTTCTCTTCAGCCTCTGCATAACTCTCTTGAGCCTCTGCGTCCCTCTCTTAAGCCTCTGCATCAATCACTTAAGCCTCTGCATCACTCTCTTCAGCTTCTTCATCCCTCTATTGAGCCTCTGCATCATTCTCCTAAGCATCTGCATCACTCTCTTGAGCCTCTGCATCACTCTCTTGAGCCTCTGCATCCCTCTCCGAAGCCTCTGCATCACTCTCTTAAGCCTCTGCATCACTCTCTTTAGCCTCTGCATCACTCTCTTGAGCCTTTGCATCACTTTCTTGAGCCTCACAATCACTCTCTTCATCCTCTGCATCACTCGCTTGAGCCCCTGCATCACTCTCTTAAGCCTCTGCATCACTCTCTTGAGCCTCTGCATCCCTCTCTTGAGCCTCTGCATCATTCTCCTAAGCCTCTCCATCCCTCACTTGAGCCTCTGCATCCCTCTCATGAGCCTCTGCATCCCTTTCTTGAGCCTTTGCATCACTCTCTTAAGCCTCTGCATCCCCTTTTCCTTTATGTGATATAAACAAAATATCATCGAATTAGGCAATATTTTGCCGTTTTTCCACGTTTTTGTGAGTTTTCAATTTGTTGTTATTAATTCCATATATATACGATAAAAATTATACAAACACATAATTGATTAGAAATTAACCTTAAATACTTCATTTTCAATCAACTATTTGTTTCTCTTTAAAATACTGAGTAAGATATTAAAAAGGGAAGAAGTTCTGTTTTTATTGCATATATCGACGTTTCAGCCGGATTAGAGCGGTTTTACGAGTACATCTTCCATCGGTAATATAAACGGAAAATCAGGAACATTTTAGTTAATTCTTATGAAAACACATTGACTTTTATGATTTGTATTGAAAACAACATTGTCATGTATTTTCTTGGACCTAAATAATACGAAAGCTCGCTTTAGGTTTTAAGTTAAAATCCTCAAAATTGGTAAAATAACTACTTTTTTCACGTTTTTCATGTAGTGTGATTTAACGTAAATATATTCGTTTTTATCAATATTTCGATAATACATTATGTTTTCTCCGGATATGAAATTTGGCCTTCAAATTGAAGGTATTGAAAAGGTGAGAAGTTCTGTTTTTATTGCATATATCGACGTTTCAGCCGGATTAGAGTGGTTCTATGTGTACATCTTCCATCGGTAATATAAACGGAAAATCAGGAACTTTTTAGTTAATTCTAATGAAAACACATTGATTTTTATCATTTTTGTTGGAAACAACATTGTCATATGTCTTTTCTTGGATCTAAATAATACGAAACTTTGCTTTATGATTAGAAGTTAAAGTTAAGTTAAAGTTATGACTATGTTGGGCGAGTAATAGTCGTGATGACAATGTTGGGAGTGTAATAGTCATGATGACTATGTTGGGAGAGTAATAGTGATGATGACTATGTTGAGGTTTTATAGTCATGATGACGATGTTGGGAGGGTAATAGTCATGAAGACTATGTTGGGAGTGTAATAGTCATGATGACTATGTTGGGAGTGTAATAGTCATGATGACTATGTTGGGAGTGTAATAGTCATGATGACTATGTTGGGAGTGTAATAGTCATGATGACAATGTTGAGAGAGTAATAGTCATGATGACTATGTTGGGAGAATAATAGTCATGATGACAATGTTGGGAGTGTAATAGCGATGATGACTATGTTGGGAGATTAATAGTCATGATGACAATGTTGGGAGTGTAATAGCGATGATGACTATGTTAGGAGAGTAATAGTCATGATGACTATGTTGGGAGTGTAATAGTCATGATGACTAGGCTGGGAGTGTAATACCGCATCAAACATCGAATTGGGGATGTTAGGGATATTTTGAAAACTGCAGGGAGGGTTTGGGCAAAATGTGATTCATCGCCGCTTTCAGTAATTGGCATTTTTTCGGTATAAAAAGTCGTAATTTTAAACTGCGAATACATGCAGAGAGCCAGAATTTGGCTCCAAAATATGGCTCAAGGGTCGAATTTCGGATGTTTGGGATATTATGAAAACTGCAAGGAGGATGTGTTTGTGCAAAATGTGACCCATAGCCGCTCTCAGTAATTGGTGTATTTTGGTGTAAAAAGTCGTAATTTTTAAATGCGAGTACGAGCAGAGAGCCAGAACTTGGCTCCAAAATATGGCTCAAACATCGAATTTGGGATGTTTAGGATATTTTGAAAACTGCAGGGAGGGTTTGGGCAAAATGTGACTCATCGCTGCTCTCAGTAATTGGCATATTTTCTGTATAAAAAGTCGTAATTTAAAACTGCAAATATGTGCAGAGAGCCAGAATTTGGCTCCAAAATATGGCTTAAGCGTCGAATTTTGGATGCTTGGGATATTTGGAAAACTGCAGGGAGGGTTTTGGAAAAATGTGACCCATCGCCGCTTTCAGTAATTGGCATATTTTCGGTATAAAAAGTCGTAATTTCAAACTGCGAATACGTGCAGAGAGACAGAATTTGGCTCCAAAATATGGCTCAAGAGTCGAATTTTAGAAGTTTGGGATATTTTGAAAACTGCAAGGGGGTTTGGGCAAAATGTGACCCATCGCTGCTCTCAGTAATTGGCATATTTTCGAAATAAAAATTCGTAATTTAAAACCGCGAATACGTGCAGAGAGCCAGAATATGGCTCCAAAAACGGGCTCCAGCGTTAAATTTGGGATGTTCGGGATATTTTGAAAACTGCAGGAAGGGGTTGGGTGAAAATGTGATCCATCGCCGCTTTCAGTAATTGGCATATTTTCGGTATAAAAAGTAGTAATTTCAAACTGCGAATTCGAGCAGAAAGTCAGAATTTGGCTCCAAGATATGGCTCAATGGTCAAATTTTGGATGTTTGGGATATTTTGAAAACTGCAAGGGGGTTTGGGCAAAATGTGACCCATCGCTGCTCCCAGTAATTGGCATATTTTCATTATAGAAAGTCGTAATTTCAAACTGCGAATACGTGCTGAGAGCCAGAATTTGGTTCCAAATTTTGTCTCAAGGGACGAATTTGGGATGTTTGGGATATTTTGAAAACTGAAGGGAGGGTTTGGGCAAAATGTGATCCATCGTTGCTTTCAGTAATTGGCATATTTTCGGTAGAAAATTTCGTAATTTCAAACTGCGAATACGTGCAGAGAGCCAGAATTTGGCTCGAAAATATGGCTCAAACGTCGAATTTCTTACGTTTGAGATATTTTGAAAACTGCAGTTTTCGGGCAAAATGTGACCCATCACCGCTCTCAATAATTAGCATATTTTCAGTATAAAAAGTCGTAATTTCAAACTGCGAATACGTGCGGAGAGCAAGAATTTGGTTTCAAAATATGGCTCAAGGGTTGAATTTGGGATGTTTGGGATATTTTGAAAACTGCAGGGAGGGTTTGAGCAAAATGTGATCCATCGTTGCATTCAGTAATTGGCATATTTTCGGTATAAAAAGTAGTATTTTCAAACTGCGAATTCATGCAGAAAGCCAAAATTTGGCTCTAAAATATGCCTCAAGGGTCGAATTTGGGATGTTTGGGATAATTTAAAAACTGCAGGAGGGGTGGGGGGGGTGGGAATTTGGCCAAATTGTGACCCATCGCCGCTGTCAGTAATTAGCATATTTTCAGTAAAAAAAGTCGTAATTTCAAACTACGAATACGTGCTGAGAGCAAGATTTTCGCTCCAAAATATGGCTCAAGTGTCGAATTTGGGATGTTTGGGACATCTTGAAAACTGTAGGGAGGGTTTGGGCAAAATGTGATCCATCGCTCTTTCAGTAATTGGCATAGCGTCGAATTTGGGATGTTTGGGATATTTTGAGAACTGCAGGGGGGGTTTGTGTAAAATGTGATCCATCGCCGCTCTCAGTAACTGGCATATTTTCGGTATAAAAATTCGTAATTTCAAACTGCAAATACGTGCAGAGAGCCAGAATTTGCCTCCAAAATATAGCTCAATGTTCGAATTTGGGATGTTTGGGATATTTTGAAAACTGCAGGGAGGGTTTGGGCAAAATGTGATTCATCGCCGCTTTCAGTAATTGACATATTTTCGATATAAAAATTCGTAATTTCAAACTGCGAATACATGCAGAGAGCATGAATTTGGCTCCAAAACATGGCTCAACGGTTGAATTTGGGATGTTTGGGATAATTTGAAAACTGCAGAGAGGGTTTCGGCAAAATGTGATTCATCGCCGCTTTCAGTAATTGGCATATTTTCGATATAAAAATTCGTAATTTCAAACTGCGAATACATGCAGAAAGCCAAAACTTGGCTCTAAAATATGCCTCAAGGGTCGAATTTGGGATGTTTGGGATAATTTAAAAACTGCAGAGAGGGTTTGGGCAAAATGTGATTCATCGCTGCTTTCAGTAATTGGCATATTTTCGATAAAAAAGTAGTAATTTCAAACTGTAAATACATGCAGAAAGCCAAAATTTGGCTCCAAAATATGCCTCAAGGGTCGAATTTGGGATGTTTGGGATATTTTGAAAACTGCAGGGAGGGTTTGGGCAAAATGTGATCCATCGCCGCTTTCGGTAATTGGCATATTTTCTGTTTAAAAAGTCGTAATTTCAAACTGCGAATATGAGCAGAGAGCCAGAAATTGGCTCCAAAATATGGCTCAAGGGTTGAATTTGGAATGTTTTGGGATATTTTGAAAACTGCAGGGAGGGATTGGGCAAAATATGACCCATCGCCGCTCTCAGTAATTGGCATATTTTCGGTATAAAAAATCGTAATTTCAAACTGCAAATACGTGCAGAGAGCGAGAATTTGGCTCCAAAATATGGCTCAAGCCTCTAATTGGGATGTTTGGGATATTTTGAAAACTGCAGGGAGGGTTTGGAAAAATGTTATCCATCGCTGCTTTCAGTAATTGGCAAATTTTCGATATAAAAAGTAGTAATTTCAAACAGCGAATACGTGCAGAAAGTCAGAATTTGGCTCCAAAATATAGCTCAATCGTTCAATTTGGGGCGTTTGAGATATTTTAAAAACTGCAGGGAGGGTTTAGGTTTAGGTTTACAGTCTCCGTGGTGTAGTGGTAAGACACTCGCCTGGCGTTCCGCGAGCGCTATGTCATGGGTTCGTATCCTGGCCGGGGAGGATTTACTGGGCGCAATTCCTTAACTGTAGCCTCTGTTTAACGCAACAGTAAAATGTGTACTTGGATGAAAAAACGATTCTTCGCGGCAGGGGATCGTACTCCAGGGACCTGCCCGAAACGCTACGCGTACTAATGGCTGTACATGAATGTAACAACTCTTGTATATATCTCAAAAAAAAAAAAAAAAAAAAAAAATGTGATCTATCGCCGCTTTCAGTAATTGGCATTTTTTCGGTGTAAAAAGTCGTAATTTCAAACTGCGAATACATGCAAAGAGCCAGAATTTGGCTTCAAAATTAGGATCAAGGGTCGAATTTGGGATGTTTGAGATACTTTGAAATCTGCAGGGGTGGTTTGGGAAAGATGTGACCTATCGCCGCTCTCAGTAATTGACATCTTTTCTGTATAAAAAGTCGTAATTTCAAACTGCGAATATGTGTAAAGAGCCAGAATTTGGCTTCAAAATATGGCTCAAGCGTCCAATTTACGACGTTTGGGATATTTTGAAAACTGCAGGGAGGGTTTGGGCAAAATGTAATCAATCGTAGCTTTCAGTAATTGGCATATTTTCAGTACAAAAAGTCGAAATTTCAAACTGCGAATACGTGCAGAGCGCGAGAATTTTGCTCCTAAATATGGCTCAAGTGTCAAATTTGATATGTTTGTGATATTTTGAAAACTGCAGGGAGGGTTTGTGGAAAATGTGATCTATTGCCGCTCTCAGTAATTGGCATATTTTCGGTATAAATTTCTTAATTTCAAACTGCGGATACGTGCAGAGAGCCAGAACTTGGCTCCAAAGTATCGCTCAAACGTCGAATTTGGGATGTTAGGGATATTTTGAAAACTGCAGGGAGGATTTGGGATAAATGTGATCCATCGCTGCTTTCAGTAATTGACATATTTTCGGTATAAAAAGTCGTAATTTCAAACTGCAAATACGTGCAGAGAGCGAGAATTTGGCTCCAAAATATGGCTCAAGCCTCCAATTTGGGATGTTTAGGATATTTTGAACACTGTAGGGAGGGTTTCGGCAAAATGTGATCCATCGCCGCTTACAGTAATTAGCATATTTTTAGTATAAAAAGTCGTAATTTCAAACTGCGAATACGTGCAGAGAGCCAGAATTTGGCTCCAAGATATGGCTAAAGGGTCGAATTTGGGATGTTTGGGATATTTTGAAAACTGCAGGGGGGTTTGGGCAAAATGTGACTCATCGCTGCTCTCAGTAATTGGCATATTTTCGGTATAAAAAGTAGTAATTTCAAACTGCGAATACGTGCAGAGAGCCAGAATTTGGCTTCAAAATATGGCTCAAGGGTCGAATTTGGCATGTTTCGGATATTTCGAAAACTGTAGGTATGGATTGGGCAAAATGTGACCCATCGCCGTTTTCAGTAATTGGCGTATTTTCGGTATATAAAGTCGTAATTTCAAACTGCGAATACATGCAGTGAGCCAGACTTTGGCTCCAAAATATGGCTCAAGGATCTAATTTGTTATGTTTGGGATATTTTGAAAAATGCAAGGAGGGTTTGGGCAAAATGTGATCCATCGCTGCTTTATGGAATTGGCATTATTTCGGTATAAAAATTCGTAATTTAAACCTGCGAATACGTACAGAAAGACAGAATTTGGCTCCAAAATATGTCACATTTTGCCCAAACCCCCCCCCCCCCTTGCAGTTTGCAAAATATCCCTGACATCCCAAATTCGACCCTTGAGTCATATTATGGAGCCAAATTCTGGCTTTCTGCACTAATTTTTCCAAACCCTCCCTTCAGTTTTCAAAATATTCCAAACATCCCAAATTCGACGCTTGAGCCATATTTTGGAGCCAAATTCTGGCTCTCTGCACGTATTCGCAGTTTGAATTTACGAAATTTATACCGAAAATATGCCAATTACTGAGAGCGGCGATAGATCACATTTCGCCCAAACCCTCCCTGCAGTTTTCAAGATATCCCAAACATCCCAAATTCGACCCTTGAGCCATATTTTGGAGCAAAAATCTTGCTCTCAGCACGTATTCGCAGTTTGGAATTACGACTTTTTATACTGAAAATATGCTAATTACTGACAGCGGCGATTGGTCACATTTTGCCCCCCCCCCCTGCAGTTTTCAAAATATCCTAAACGTCCCAAATTCGACGCTTGAGCCATATTTTGGAGCCAAATACTGGCTCTCTGCACGAATTCGCACTTTGAAAATACGACTTTTTATACCGAAAATATCCCAATTACTGAAAGCAACGATGGATCACATTTTGCTCAAACCCTCCCTGCAGTTTTCAAAATATCCCAAACATCCCAAATTTGACCCTTGACCCAAATTTTGGAGCCAAATTCTTGCTCTCTGCTCGTATTCGCAATTTGAAATTACGAATTTTTATACTGAAAATATGCTAATTACTAGGAACGGTGATGGGTCACATATTGCCCGAACCGCCCCCCCCCCCCCACTGCAGTTTTCAAAATATCTCAAAAGCAAAAAATTCGACGCTTGAGCCATATTTTGAAGCCAAATTTTGGCTCTCTGCACGTATTCGCAGTTTGAAATTACGACTTTTTATACCGAAAATATGCCAATTACTGAAAACAGCGATGGATCACATTTTGCCCAAACCCTCCCTGCAGTTTTCAAAATATCCCAAACATCCCAAATAAGTCCCTTGAGGCATAATTTGGAACCAAATTCTGGCTCTCAGCACGTATTCACAGTTTGAAATTACGACTTTTTATACCGAATATATGCCAAATACAGGGAGCAGCTATGGGTCACATTTTGCCGAATCCCACCTGCAGTTTTCAAAATGTCCCAAACATCCAAAATTCGACCATTGAGCCAAATTTTGGAGCCAAATTCTGACTTTCTGTTCGAATTCGCAGTTTGAAATTACTACTTTTTATAACGAAAATATGCAAAAACTGAAAGTGGCGATGGATAACATTTTCACCCAACCCCTTCCAGCAGATTTCAAAATATGCAAAACTTCCCAAATTTAACGCTGGAGCCCGATTTTGGAGTCAAATTCTGGTTCTATGCACGTATTCGCAGTTTGAAATTATGACTTTTTATACCGAAAATATGCCAATTACTGAGAGCAGCGATTGGTCACATTTTGCCCAATCCCCCTTGCAGTTTTCAAAATATCCCAAACGTCCTAAATTCGACTCTTGAGCCATATTTTGGAGCCAAAATCTGGCTCTCTTCACGTATTCACAGTTTGAAATTACGACTTTTTATACCGAAAATATGCCAATTATTGAAAGCGGCGATGGGTCATATTTTGCCCAAACCCTCCCTGCAGTTTTCAAAATATCCCAAACATCCCAAATTCGACGCTTGAGCCATATTTTGGAGACACATTCTGGCTCTCTGCACGTATTCGCAGTTTGAAATTACGAATTTTTATACCGAAAATACGCCAATTACTGAGAACTGCGATGGGTCATATTTTGCCCAATCCCTCCCTACAGTTTTCAAAATATCTCAAACATCCCAAATTTGACCCTTGAGCCATATTTTGGAGTCAAATTGTAACTCTATGTACGTATTCGCAGTTTGAAATTACGAGTTTTTATACCGAAAATATGCCCATTACTGAGAGCGGCGATGAGTCACATTTTGCCCAAACCCTCCCTGCAGTTTTCAAAATATTCCAAACATCCCAAATTGGACGCTTGAGCCATATTTTAGAGCCAAATTCTGGCTCTGCACCTATTCGCAGTTTGAAATTATGACTTTTTATATTGAAAATATGTCAATTACTGAAAGCAGCGATTGGTCAAATTTTGCCCAAACCACCCCTGCAGTTTTCAAAATATCTCAGACATCCCAAATTCGAACCTTGAGCCTTATTTTGGAGCCAAATTCTGGCTCTCTGCATGTATTCGCTGTTTGAAATTACGACTTTTTATACCGAAAATATGCCATTTACTTAAAGCGGCGATGGATCATATTTTGCCCAAACTCTCCCTGCAGTTTTCAAAATATCCAACACATCCCAAATTCAACACTTGAGCCAAATTTTGGAGCCAAAGTCTGGCTCTCTGCACGTATTCGCAGTTTGAAATTACGAATTTTTATACCGAAAATATGCCAATTACTGAAAGCGGTGATGGATCACATTCTGCATAAACTCTCTCTGCAGTTTTAAAAATGTCACAAACATCCAAAATTCGACCCCTGAGTCATATTTTGGAGCCAAATTCTGGCTCTCTGCATGTATTCGCAGTTTGAAATTACGACTTTTTTTTACTGAAAATATGCTAATTACTGAGTGGGGCGATGGGTCAAATTTTGCCCAAACCCCCTCTGTAGTTTTCAAAATATCCCAAACGTCCCAAATTCGACGCTTGAACCATATTTTGGAGAAAAATTCTGGCTCTCTGCACATATTCGCAGTTTGAAATTACGACTTTTTTTTACTGAAAATATGCCAACTACTGAGATCGGCGATAGGTCACATTTTGCCCAAACCCCCCCTGCAGTTTTCAAAATATCCCAAACATCCCCAATTCATTACTGAGAGCGGCGATGAGTCACATCGCCGCTCCAAACCCTCCCCAAACCATCCCCAAACCCTCCCTGCAGTTTTCAAAATATTCCAAACATTCCAAATTGGACGCTTGAGCCATATTTTGGAGCCAAATTCTGGCTCTGCACATATTCGCAGTTTGAAATTATGACTTTTTATATTGAAAATATGTCAATTACTGAAAGCAGCGATTGGTCAAATTTTGCCCAAACCACCCCTGCAGTTTTCAAAATATCTCAGACATCCCAAATTCGACCCTTGAGCCTTATTTTGGAGCAAAATTCTGGCTCTCTGCATGTATTTGCTGTTTGAAATAACGACTTTTTAAACCGAAAATATGCCATTTACTTAAAGCGGCGATGGATCATATTATGCCCAAACTCTCCCTGCAGTTTTCAAAATATCCCAAACATCCCAAACTCGACACTCGAGCTATATTTTGGAACCAAATTCCGGCTCTCTGCCAGTATTCGCAGTTTGAATTTACGATTTATATACCGAAAATATGCCATTTACTTAAAGCGGCGATGGATCATATTTTGCCCAAACTCTCCCTGCAGTTTTCAAAATATCCAACACATCCCAAATTCAACACTTGAGCCATATTTTGGAGCCAAAGTCTGGCTCTCTGCACGTATTCGCAGTTTGAAATTACGAATTTTTTTTACTGAAAATATGCCAATTACTCTAAGCGGTGATGGATCACATTCTGCATAAACTCTCTCTGCAGTTTTAAAAATGTCACAAGCATCCAAATTTCGACCCCTGAGTCATATTTTGGAGCCAAATTCTGGCTCTCTGCATGTATTCGCAGTTTGAAATTACGACTTTTTTTTACTGAAAATATGCTAATTACTGAGTGGGGCGATGGGTCAAATTTTGCCCAAACCCCCTCTGTAGTTTTCAAAATATCCCAAACGTCCCAAATTCGACGCTTGGACCATATTTTGGAGAAAAATTCTGGCTCTCTGCACATACTCGCAGTTTGAACTTACGACTTTTTTTTACTGAAAATATGCCAACTACTGAGATCGGCGATAGGTCACATTTTGCCCAAACCCCCCCCCTGCAGTTTTCAAAATATCCCAAACATCCCCAATTCGACCCCTGAGCTATATTTTGGAGCAAAATTCGGGCTCTTTGAACGTATTCGCAGTTTGAAAATACGACTGTTTACACCGAAAATATGCCAATTACTGAGAGAGGCGATGGGTCACATTTTCCCCAAACCCCCCCTGCAGTTTTCAAAATATCCCAAACATCCCAATTTCGACCCTTGAGCTATATTTTGGAGCCAAATAATGGCTCTCTACACGTATTCGCAATATAAAATTACGACGTTTTATACCGAAAATATGCCAACTACTTAGGCGTCGATGAATTACATTTTGCCCAAACCCCCCCTGCAATTTTCAAAATATCCCAGACATCCCAAATTCGACCCCTTAGCCAAATTTTGGAGCCAAATACTGTCTCTATGTACGTATTCGCAGTTTGAAATTACGATTTTTATTCTGAAAAAATGCCAATTACTGAGAGCGGCGATGGGTCACATTTTGCCTAAACCCTCCTTGCAGTTTTCAAAATATCCCAAACATCCCAAATTCGACGCTTGAGCCATATTTTGGAGCCAAATTCTGGTTCTCTGCACGTATTCGCAGTTTGAAATTACGAATTTTTATACCGAAAATATGCCAATTACTGAGAGGTGCTATGGGTCACATTTTGTCCAAACGCCCCTGCAGTTTTTAAAATATCCCGAACATCCCAAATTCGACCCTTAAGCCATATTTTGGAGCCAAATTGTGGCTCTCTGCATATAATCGGAGTTTGAAATTACGACTTTTTATACCGAAAATATGTCAATTACTGAGAGCGGTGATAGGTCACATTTTGCCCCCCCCCCCCCCCCCGCAGTTTTCAAAATATCCCAAACATCCCAAATTCGACGCTTGAGCCATATTTTGGTGCTAAATTCTGGCTCTCTGAACGTATTCGCAGTGTGAAATTATGACGTTTTATACTGTATGCCAATTACTGAACGCGGCGATGGATCACATTCGGCCCAAACCCTCCCTGCAGTTTTCAAAATATCCAAACATCCCAAATTCGACGTTTGAGCCAAATTTTGGAGCAAAATTTTGGCTCTTTGCACGTATTCACAGTTTGATATTACGACTTTTTATACCGAAAATATGCCAATTACTGAAAGCGGTGATGAATCACATTTTGCCCAAACCCTCCCAGCAGTTTTCAAAATATCCCAAACATCCCAAATTCAAGGCTTGAGCCATATTTTGAAGCCAAATTTTGGCTCTCGGCACGTGTTCGCCGTTTTGATTAAGACTTTTTATACCGAAAATATGCCAATTACTGAGAGCGGAGATGAGTCACAAATTTTCCCAACCCCCCTGTAGTTTTCAAAATATCCCAAACATCCCAAATTCGACCCCTGAGCCATATTTTGGAGCCAAATTCTGGCTCTCTGCACGTATTCGCAGTTTGAAATTACGACTTTTTTTTACTGAAAATATGCTAATTACTGAGAGGGGCGATGGGTCAAATTTTGCCCAAACCCCCTCTGCAGTTTTCAAAATATCCCAAACGTCCCAAATTCGACGCTTGAGCCATATTTTGGAGAAAAGTTCTGGCTCTCTGCACGTATTCGAAGTTTAAAATTACGAATTTTTATACCGAAAATATTCCATTTACTGAAAGCGGCGATGGATCACATTTTGCCCAAACGCTCTCTGCAGATTTCAAAATATCCCAAACATCCTAAATTCGACCATTGAGCCATATTTTGGAGCCAAATTCTGGCTTTCTGCACGTATTCGCAGTTTGAAATTACGACGTTTTATACCGAAAATATGCTAACTACTGAAAGCGTCGATGAATCACATTTTGCCCAAACCCTCCCTGCAGTTTTTAATATATCCCAAATGTCACAAATTCGACCCATGAGGCATAATTTGGAGCCAAATTCTGGCTTTCTGCTTGTATTCACAGTTTGAAATTACGACTTTTTACCTCGAAAATATGCCAAATACTGAGAGCTGCGTTGGGTCACATTTTGCCCAAACCCTCCCTGCAGGTTCAAAATATCCCAAACATCCCAAATTCGACCCTTGAGCCATATTTTGGATTCAAATACTGGCGCTATGCACGTCTTCGCAGTTTGAAATTACGAATTTTTATACCGAAAATGTGTCAATTAATGAGAGCGGCGATAAGTCACATTTTGTCCAACCCCCCCCCCCCCCCCTGCAGTTTTTAAAATATCCCAAACATCCCAAATTCGACGCTTGAGCCATATTTTGGAGCACAATTCGGGCTCTCTGCACGAATTCACAGTTTAAAATTACGTCTTTTTATACCGAAAATATGCCAATTACTGTGAGCGGCGAACGGTCACATTTTGCCCGAACCCCCTGCAGTTTTCAAAATATCCCAAACATCCCAAATTCGAGACTTGAACCATATTTTGACGCCAAATTTTGGCTTTCTGCACGTCTTCGCAGTTTGAAATTACGACTTTTTATACCGAAAATATGCCAATTACTAAGATCGGTGATGAGTCATATTTTGTCCAAACCCCCCCCTGTATTTTTCAAAATATCCCATTCATCCCCAATTCGATCCTTGAGCCATATTTTGAAGCCAAATTCTGGCTCTTTGCACATATTCGCAGTTTGAAATTACGACTTTTTATACCGAAAATGTGTCAATTACTGAGAGCGGCAATAAGTCACATTTTGTCCAAACCCCCCCTGTAGTTTTCAAAATATCCCAAACATCCCAAATTCGACCCTCGAGCCATATTTTGGAGCCAAATTTTAGCTCTCTGCACATATGCGCAGGTTGAATTTACGATATTTTATACCGAAAATATGCCAATTACTGAAAGCAGCGATGAGTCACATTTTGCCCAAACCCTCCCTGCAGTTTTCAAAATGTCCCAAACATCCCAAATTCGACGCTTGAGTCATATTTTGAAGCCACGTTGTGGCTCTCTGCACATATTCGCGGTTTGAAATTTCGACTTTTTATACCGAAAATATGTCAACTACTGAGAACGGCGATAGGTCACATTTCCCCCCCCCCCCCCCCTGCAGTTTTCAAAATATCTTAAACGTCCCAAATTCGACGCTTTAAACATATTTTGGAGCCAAATTCTAACTCTTTGCACGTATTCGCAGTATGAAATTATTACTTTTTATACCAAAAATATGCCAATTACTGAAAGCAGCGATGAATCACATTTTGCCCAAACCCTCTCTGCAGTTTTTAAAACATCCCAAACATCCCAAATATGACGCTTGAGCCATATTTTGGAGTTAAATTCTGGCTCTCTGCACGTATTCGCAGTTAGAAATTACAAATTTTTATACCAAAAATATGCCAATTACTGAGAGTGGCGATGGATCACATTTTGCCCAAACCCTCCCTGCAGTTTTTAAAGTATCCCAAACATCCCAAATTCGATCCTTGAGCCATATTTTGGAGCCAAATTTTGGCTCTGCATGTATTCTCAGTTTGAAATTACGACTTTTTATACCAAAAATATGGCAATTACTGAGAGCGGCGATGGATCACGTTTTGCCCAAACCCTCCCTGCAGTTTTTAAAGTATCCCAAACATCCCAAATTCGAATCTTGAGCCATATTTAGGAGCCAAATTTTGGCTCTTTGCACGTATTCGCAGTTTGAAATTACGACTTTTTATACCGAAAATATGCCAATTACTGAAAGCAGCGATGGATCACATTTTGCCCAAACCCTCCCTGCAGTTTTGAAAATATCCCAAACATCCTAAATTCGACCCTCGAGCCATATTATGGAACCAAATTCTGGCTCTCTGCACATATGCGCAGTTTGAATATACGACATTTTATACCGAAAATATGCCAATTACCGAAAGCAGTGATGGGTCACATTTTGCCCAAACCCTCCCTGCAGTTTTCAAAATATCCCAAACAACCCAAATTCGAGGCTTGAGCTATATTTTGGAGCCAAATTCGGGCTCTGCACGTATTCGCAGTTTGAAATTACGTTATTTTATACCGAAAATATGCCAGTTACTGAGAGAGGCGATGGGTTACATTTTGCCCAAACCCCCTTCAGTTTTCAAAATATCCCAAACATCCCAAATTCGAACCTTGAGCCATATTTTGGAGCCGAATTGTGGCTCTCTGCACATATTCGCAGTTTGAAATTACTACTTTTTATACCGAAAATATGTCAATTACTGAGAACGGCGACAGGTCACATTTTTCCCAAACCCCCCCTGCAGTTTTCAAAATATCCCAAACATCCCAAATGCGACGCTTGAGCCAGATTTTGGAGCCAAGTTCTGGCTCTTTGCACGAATTCGCAGTGTGAAATTACTACATTATATACCAAAAATATGCCAATAACTTAGAGCGGCGATGGATCACATTTTGCCCAAACCCTCCCTGCAGTTTTCAAAATATCCCAAACGTCCCAAATTCGACCCTTGCGCCATATTTTGGTGCCAAATTCTGGCTCTCTGCACACATTCGCAGTTTGAAATTACGATATTTTATACAGAAAATATGTCAATTGCAGAGAGCGGCAATAAGTCACATTTTGCCCAAACCCTCCCTGCAGTTTTCAAAATATCCCAAACATCCCAAATTCGACGCTTGAGCCATATTTTGGAGCCAAATTCGGGCTCTCTGCACGTATTCGCAGTTTGAAATAACGTCTTTTTATACCGAAAATATGCCAATTACTTAGAGCCGCGATGTGTTACATTTTGGCCAAACCCCCCTACTCCCCTGCAGTTTTCATAATATCGCAAATATTTCAAATTCGACGGTTGACCCATATTTTGAGCCAAATTATGGCTAACTGCACGTATTAGCAGTTTGAAATTTCGAGTTTTTATACCGAAAAATTGCCAATTACTGTGAGCTGCGAAGGGTCACATTTTGCCCAAAACCCCCTGCAATTTTTAAAATATCCCAAACATCCGAAATTCCACCCTTGAGCCATATTTTGGAGCCAAATTCAGGCTCTCTACATGTATTTATTAATTTATTAATTTATTTATTAATTTTTACTTATTTAATTTAATTAATTTTTTTAGTACTTATTTAATTTAGTAATAATTAGTTTTATATTAGGACTTTTTTACTGAAAATATACCAATTACTGAGAGCGGCGATGGATCACATTTTGCCAAAACCCTCCCTGCAGTTTTTAAAGTATCCCAGACATCCAAAATTCGACGCTTGAGCCATATTTAGGAGCCAAATTCTGGTTCTTTGCACGTATTCGCAGTTTGAAATTACGACTTTTTATACCGAAAATATGCCAATTACTGAAAGCAGCGATGGATCACATTTTGCCCAAACCCTCCCTGCAGTTTTGAAAATATCCCAAACATCCCAAATTCGACCCTCGAGCCATATTATGGACCAAATTCTGGCTCTCTGCACATATGCGCAGTTTGATTATACGACATTTTATACCGAAAATATGTCAATTACTGAGAACGGCGACAGGTCACATTTTTCCCAAACCCCCCCTGCAGTTTTCAAAATATCCCAAACATCCCAAATTCGACGCTTGAGCCAGATTTTGGAGTCAAGTTCTGGCTCTTTGCACGTATTCGCAGTATGAAATTACTACTTTTTATACCAAAAATATGCCAATTACTTAGAGCGGCGATGGATCACATTTTGCCCAAACCCTCCCTGCAGTTTTCAAAATATTCCAAACGTCCAAAATTCGACCCTTGCGCCATATTTTGGTGCCAAATTCTGGCTCTCTGCACACATTCTCAGTTTGAAATTACGATATTTTATACCGAAAATATGTCAATTGCATAGAGCGGCAATAAGTCACATTTTGCCCAAACCCTCACCCCCCTGCAGCTTTTAAAATATCCCAAACATCCCAAATTCGACGCTTGAGCCATATTTTGGAGCCAAATTGGGGCTCTCTGCACATATTCGCAGTTTGAAATAACGTCTTTTTTTACCGAAAATATGCCAATTACTTAGAGCTTCGATGTGTCACATTTTGGCCGAACCCCCCCACTCCCCTGCAGTTTTCAAAATATCGCAAATATTTCAAATTCGACGCTTGACCCATATTTTGAGCCAAATTATGGCTCACTGCACGTATTAGCAGTTTGAAAGTTCGAGTTTTTATACCGAAAAATTGCCAATTACTGTGAGCTGCGAAGGGTCACATTTTGCCCAAAACCCCCTGCAATTTTTAAAATATCCCAAACATCCGAAATTCCACCCTTGAGCCATATTTTGGAGCCAAATTCAGGCTCTCTGCACGTATTTATTAATTTATTAATTTATTTTTTAATTTCACTTATTTAATTTAATTAATTTTTTTAGTACTTATTTAATTTAGTAATACATTTAGTGTGATACATTATACATTTTAATACATTTAATTTAGTGTGTGTGTGTGTGTGTGTGTGTGTGTGTGTGTGTGTGTGTGTGTGTGTGTGTGTGTGTGTGTGTGTGTGTGTGTGTGTGTGTGTGTGTGTGTGTGTATGTGTGTGTGTGTGTGTGTGTGTGTGTGTGTGTGTGTGTGTGTGTGTGTGTGTATGTGTGTGTGTGTGTGTGTGTGTGTGTGTGTGTGTGTGTGTGTGTGTGTGTGTGTGTGTGTGTGTGTGTGTGTGTGTGTGTGTGTGTGTGTGTGTGTGTGTGTGTTTTATATTAGGACTTTTTTACTGAAAATATACCAATTACTGAGAGCGGCGATGGATCACATTTTGCCAAAACCCTCCCTGCAGTTTTTAAAGTATCCCAAACATCCAAAATTCGACGCTTGAGCCATATTTAGGAGCCAAATTCCGGTTCTTTGCACGTATTCGCAGTTTGAAATTACGACTTTTTATACCGAAAATATGCCAATTACTGAAAGCAGCGATGGATCACATTTTGCCCAAACCCTCCCTGCAGTTTTTAAAATATCCCAAACATCCCAAATTCGACCCTCGAGCCATATTATGGAACCAAATTCTGGCTCTCTGCACATATGCGCAGTTTGAATATACGACATTTTATACCGAAAATATGCCTATTACCGAAAGCAGTGATGGGTCACATTTTGCCCAAACCCTCTCTGCAGTTTTCAAAATACCCCAAACATCCCAAATTCGACGCTTGATCTATATTTTTGAGCCAAATTCGGGCTCTCTGCACGTATTCGCAGTTTGAAATTACGTCATTTTATACCGAAAATATGCCAGTTACTGAGAGCGGCGATGGGTTACATTTTGCCCAAACCCCCCTTCAGTTTTCAAAATATCCCAAACATCCCAAATTCGACCCTTGAGCCATATTTTGGAGCCGAATTGTGGCTCTCTGCACATATTCGCAGTTTGAAATTACTACTTTTTATACCGAAAATATGTCAATTACTGAGAACGGCGACAGGTCACATTTTTCCCAAACCCCCCTGCAGTTTACAAAATATCCTAAACATCCAAAATTCGACGCTTGAGCCAGATTTTGGAGCCAAGTTCGGGCTCTGTGCACGTATTCGCAGTATGATATTACTACTTTTTATACCAAAAATATGCCAATTACTTGGAGCGGCGATGGATCACATTTTGCCCAAACCCTCCCTGCAGTTTTCATAATATCCCAAACGTCCAAAATTCGACCCTTGCGCCATATTTTGGTGCCAAATTCTGGCTCTCTGCACACATTCGCAGTTTGAAATTACGATATTTTATACCGAAAATATGTCAATTGCAGAGAGCGGCAATAAGTCACATTTTGCCCAAACCCTCCCTGCAGTTTTTAAATTATCCCAAACATCCCAAATTCGACGCTTGAGCCATATTTTGGAGCCAAATTCGGGCTCTCTGCACGTATTCGCAGTTTGAAATAACGTCTTTTTATACCAAAAATATGCCAATTACTTAGAGCCGCGATGTGTCACATTTTGGCCAAACCCCCCCACTCCCCTGCAGTTTTCAAAATATCGCAAATATTTCAAATTCGACGCTTGACCCATATTTTGAGCCAAATTATGGCTCACTGCACGTATTAGCAGTTTGAACTTCGAGTTTTTGTACCGAAAAATTGCCAATTACTGTGAGCTACGAAGGGTCACATTATGCCCAAAACCCCCTGCAATTTTTAAAATATCCCAAACATCCGAAATTCCACCCTTGAGCCATATTTTGGAGCCAAATTCAGGCTCTCTGCACGTATTTATTAATTTAATAATTTATTTATTAATTTTACTTATTTAATTTAATTAATTTTTTTAGTACTTATTTAATTTAGTAATAATTAGTTTTATATTAGGACTTTTTTACTGAAAATATACCAATTACTGAGAGCGGCGATGGATCACATTTTGCCAAAACCCTCCCTGCAGTTTTTAAAGTATCCCAAACATCCAAAATTCGACGCTTGAGCCATATTTAGGAGCCAAATTCTGGTTCTTTGCACGTATTCGCAGTTTGAAATTACGACTTTTTATACCGAAAATATGCCAATTACTGAAAGCAGCGATGGATCACATTTTGCCCAAACCCTCCCTGCAGTTTTGAAAATATCCCAAACATCCCAAATTCGACCCTCGAGCCATATTATGGACCAAATTCTGGCTCTCTGCACATATGCGCAGTTTGAATATACGACATTTTATACCGAAAATATGCCAATTACCGAAAGCAGTGATGGGTCACATTTTGCCCAAACCCTCCCTGCAGTTTTCAAAATATCCCAAACATCCCAAATTCGACGCTTGAGCTATATTTTGGAGCCAAATTCGGGCTCTCTGCACGTATTCGCAGTTTGAAATTACGTCATTTTATACCGAAAATATGCCAGTTACTGAGAGCGGCGATGGGTTACATTTTGCCCAAACCCCCCTTCAGTTTTCAAAATATCCCAACATCCGAAATTCGACGCTTAAACCAGATTTTGGAGCCAAGTTCTGGCTCTTTGCACGTATTCGCAGTATGAAATTACTACTTTTTATACCAAATATATGCCAATTACTTAGAGCGGCGATGGATCACATTTTGCCCAAACCCTCCCTGCAGTTTTCAAAATATCCAAAACGACCCAAATTCGACCCTTGCGCCATATTTTGGTGCCAAATTCTGGCTCTCTGCACACATTCGCAGTTTGAAATTACGATATTTTATACCGAAAATATGTCAGTTACAGAGAGCGGCAATAAGTCGCATTTTGCCCAAACCCCCACCCCCCTACAGCTTTTAAAATATCCCAAACATCCCAAATTCGACCCTTGCGCTATATTTTGGTGCCAAATTCTGGCTCTCTGCACACATTCGCAGTTTGAAATTACGATATTTTATACCGAAAATATGTCAATTACAGAGAGCGGCAATGAGTCACATTTTGCCCAAACCCCCATCCCCCTGCAGCTTTTAAAATATCCCAAACATCCCAAATTCGACGCTTGAGCCATATTTTGGAGCCATATTCGGGCTCTCTGCACGTATTCGCAGTTTGAAATAACGTATTTTTATACCGAAAATATGCCAATTACATAAAATTGCGATGTGTCACATTTTGGCCAAACCCCCCCACTCCCCTGCAGTTTTCAAAATATCGCAAATATTTCAAATTCGACGCTTGACACATATTTTGAGCCAAATTATGGCTCACTGCACGTATTAGCAGTTTCAAATTTCGAGTTTTTATACCGAAAAATTGCCAATTACTGTGAGCTGCGAAAGATCACATTTTGCCCAAAACCCCCTGCAGTTTTAAAAATATCCCAAACATCCGAAATTCCATCCTTGAGCCATATTTTTGAGCCAAATTCTGGCTCTCTGCACGTATTTATTAATTTAGTAATTTATTTATTAATTTTACTTATTTAATTTAATTTATTTTTTTAGTACTTATTTAATTTAGTAATAATTAGTTTAATATTAGGACTTTTTTACTGAAAATATACCAATTACTGAGAGCGGCGATGGATCACATTTTGCCCAAACCCTCCCTGCAGTTTTTAAAGTATCCCAAACATCGCAAATTCGACGCTTCAGCCATATTTAAGAGCCAAATTCTGGCTCTTATCACGTATTCGCAGTTTGAAATTACGACTTTTTATACCGAAAATATGCCAATTGCTGAAAGTAGCGATGGATCACATTTTGCCCAAACCCTCCCTGCAGTTTTGAAAATATCCCAAACATCCCAAATTCGACCCTCAAACCATATTATGGAACCAAATTCTGGCTCTCTGCACATATGCGCAGTTTGAATATACGACATTTTATTCCGAAAATATGCCAATTACCGAAAGCAGTGATGGGTCACATTTTGCCCAAACCCTCCCTGCAGTTTTCAAAATATCCCAAATATCCAAATTCGACGCTTGAGCTATATTTTGGAGACCAATTCGGGCTCTCTGCACATATTCGCAGTTTGAAATTACGTCATTTTATTCCGAAAATATGCCAGTTACTGAGAGCGGCGATGGGTTACATTTTGCCCAAACCCCTCTTCAGTTTTCAAAATATCCCAAACATCCCAAATTCGACCCTTGAGCCATATTTTGGAGCCGAATTGTGGCTCTCTGCACATATTCGCAGTTTGAAATTACTACTTTTTATACCGAAAATATGTCAATTACTGAGAACGGCGACAGGTCACATTTTTCCCAAACCCTCCCTGCAGTTTTCAAAATGTCCCAAACATCCCAAATTCGACGCTTGAGCCAGATTTTGGAGCCATGTTCTGGCTCTTTGCACGTATTCGCAGTATTAAATTACTATTTTTTATTCCAAAAATATGCCAATTACTTAGAGCGGCGATGGATCACATTTTGCCCAAACCCTCCCTGCAGTTTTCAAAATATCCCAAACGTCCCAAATTCGACCCTTGCGCCATATTTTGGTGCCAAATTCTGGCTCTCTGCACACATTCGCAGTTTGAAATTACGATATTTTATACAGAAAATATGTCAATTACAGAGAGCGGCAATAAGTTACATTTTGCCCAAACCCCCTCCCCCCCTGCAGCTTTTTAAATATCCCAAACATCCCAAATTCGACGCTTGAGCCATATTTTGGAGCCAAATTCGGGCTCTCTGCACGTATTCGCAGTTTGAAATAACGTCTTTTTATACCGAAAATATGCCAATTACTTACAGCGGCGATGTGTCACATTTTGGACAAACCCCCCCACTCCCCTGCAGTTTTCAAAATATCGCAAATATTTCAAATTCGACGCTTGACCCATATTTTGAGCCAAATTATGGAACACTGCAAGTATTAGCAGTTTGAAATTTCGAGTTTTTATACCGAAAAATTGCCAATTACTGTCAGCTGCGAAGGATCACATTTTGCCCAAAACCCCCTGCAGTTTTTAAAATATCCCAAACATCCGAAATTCCACCCTTGAGCCATATTTTGGAGCCAAATTCTGGCTCTCTGCACGTATTTATTAATTTAGTAATTTATTTATTAATTTTACTTATTTAATTTAATTTATTTTTTAGTACTTATTTAATTTAGTAATAATTAGTTTTATATTAGGACTTTTTTACTGAAAATATACCAATTACTGAGAGCAGCGATGGATCACATTTTGCCCAAACCCTCCCTGCAGTTTTTAAAGTATCCCAAACATCGCAAATTCGACGCTTCAGCCATATTTAGGAGCCAAATTCTGGCTCTTTGCACGTATTCGCAGTTTGAAATTACGACTTTTTATACCGAAAATATGCCAATTGCTGAAAGCAGCGATGGATCACATTTTGCCCAAACCCTCCCTGCAGTTTTGAAAAGATCCCAAACATCCCTAATTCGACCCTCGAACCATATTATGGAACCAAATTCTGGCTCTCTGCACATATGCGCAGTTTGAATATACGACATTTTATACCGAAAATATGCCAATTACGGAAAGCAGTGATGGGTCACATTTTGCCCAAACCCTCCCTGCAGTTTTCAAAATATCCCAAACATCCCAAATTCGACGCTTGAGCTATATTTTGGAGCCAAATTCGGGCTCTCTGCACGTATTCGCAGTTTGAAATTATGTCATTTTATACCGAAAATATGCCAGTTACTGAGAGCGGCGATGGGTTACATTTTGCCCAAACCCCCCTTCAGTTTTCAAAATATCCCAAACATCCCAAATTCGACCCTTGAGCCATATTTTGGAGCCGAATTGTGGCTCTCTGCACATATTCGCAGTTTGAAATTACTACTTTTTATACCGAAAATATGTCAATTACTGAGAACGGCGACAGGTCACATTTTTCCCAAACCCTCCCTGCAGTTTTCAAAATGTCCCAAACATCCCAAATTCGACGCTTGAGCCAGATTTTGGAGCCATGTTCTGGCTCTTTGCACGTATTCGCAGTATTAAATTACTATTTTTTATTCCAAAAATATGCCAATTACTTAGAGCGGCGATGGATCACATTTTGCCCAAACCCTCCCTGCAGTTTTCGAAATATCCCAAACGTCCCAAATTCGACCCTTGCGCCATATTTTGGTGCCAAATTCTGGCTCTCTGCACACATTCGCAGTTTGAAATTACGATATTTTATACAGAAAATATGTCAATTACAGAGAGCGGCAATAAGTTACATTTTGCCCAAACCCCCACCCCCCCTGCAGCTTTTAAAATATCCCAAATATCCCAAATTCGACGCTTGAGCCATATTTTGGAGCCAAATTCGGGCTCTCTGCACGTATTCGCAGTTTGAAATAACGTCTTTTTATACCGAAAATATGCCAATTACTTAGAGCGGCGATGTGTCACATTTTGGCCAAACCCCCCCACTCCCCTGCAGTTTTCAAAATATCGCAAATATTTCAAATTCGACGCTTGACCCATATTTTGAGCCAAATTATGGAACACTGCACGTATTAGCAGTTTGAAATTTCGAGTTTTTATACCGAAAAATTGCCAATTACTGTCAGCTGCGAAGGATCACATTTTGCCCAAAACCCCCTGCAGTTTTTAAAATATCCCAAACATCCGAAATTCCACCCTTGAGCCATATTTTGGAGCCAAATTCTGGCTCTCTGCACGTATTTATTAATTTAGTAAATTATTTATTAATTTTACTTATTTAATTTAATTTATTTTTTTAGTACTTATTTAATTTAGTAATAATTAGTTTTATATTAGGACTTTTTTACTGAAAATATACCAATTACTGAGAGCAGCGATGGATCACATTTTGCCCAAACCCTCCCTGCAGTTTTTAAAGTATCCCAAACATCGCAAATTCGACGCTTCAGCCATATTTAGGAGCCAAATTCTGACTCTTTGCACGTATTCGCAGTTTGAAATTACGACTTTTTATACCGAAAATATGCCAATTGCTGAAAGCAGCGATGGATCACATTTTGCCCAAACCCTCCCTGCAGTTTTGAAAATATCCCAAACATCCCTAATTCGACCCTCGAACCATATTATGGAACCAAATTCTGGCTCTCTGCACATATGCGCAGTTTGAATATACGACATTTTATACCGAAAATATGCCAATTACGGAAAGCAGTGATGGGTCACATTTTGCCCAAACCCTCCCTGCAGTTTTCAAAATATCCCAAACATCCCAAATTCGACGCTTGAGCTATATTTTGGAGCCAAATTCGGGCTCTCTGCACGTATTCGCAGTTTGAAATTACGTCATTTTATACCGAAAATATGCCAGTTACTGAGAGCGGCGATGGGTTACATTTTGCCCAAAACTCCCCTTCAGTTTTCAAAATATCCCAAACATCCCAAATTCGACCCTTGAGCCATATTTTGGAGCCGAATTGTGGCTCTCTGCACATATTCTCAGTTTGAAATTACTACTTTTTATACCAAAAATATGCCAATTACTTAGAGCGGCCATGTGTCACATTTTGCCCAAACCCCCCACTCCTTTGCAGTTTTCAAAATATCGCAAACATCCCAAATTCGACGCTTGAGCCATATTTTGCAGCCAAATTATGGCTCTCTGCACGTTTTTTGCAGTGTGAAATTTCGACTTTTTATACCGAAATAATGCCAATTACTGTGAGGGGCGAAAGGTCACATTTTGCCGAAAACCCCCTGTAGTTTTCAAAATATCCCAAACATCCCAAATTCGACACTTGAGCCATATTTTGGAGCCAAATTGTGCCTCTCAGCACATATTGGCAGGTTGAAATTACGATTTTTTATACCGAAAATATGTCAATTATTTTCGGAAAAAACTACTGAAAGCGGCGATGGATCACATTCTGCATAAACCCTCCCTGCACTTTTCAAAATATCCCAAACATCCCAAATTCGACCCTCGAACCATATTATGGAACCAAATTCTGGCTCTCTGCACATATGCGCAGTTTGAATATACGACATTTTATACCGAAAATATGCCAATTACCGAAAGCAGTGATGGGTCACATTTTGCCCAAACCCTCCCTGCAGCTTTCAAAATATCCCAAACGTCCCAAATTCGACCCTTGCGCCATATTTTGGTGCCAAATTCTGGCTCTCTGCACACATTCGCAGTTTGAAATTACGATATTTTATACAGAAAATATGTCAATTACAGAGAGCGGCAATAAGTCACATTTTGCCCAAACCCCCACCCCCCCCTGCAGCTTTTAAAATATCCCAAACATCCCAAATTCGACGCTTGAGCCATATTTTGGAGCCAAATTCGGGCTCTCTGCACGTATTCGCAGTTTGAAATAACGTCTTTTTATACCGAAAATATGCCAATTACTTAGAGTGGCGATGTGTCACATTTTGGCCAAACCCCCCCACTCCCCTGCAGTTTTCAAAATATCGCAAATATTTCAAATTCGACGCTTGACCCATATTTTGAGCCAAATTATGGAACACTGCACGTATTAGCAGTTTGAAATTTCGAGTTTTTATACCGAAAAATTGCCAATTACTGTGAGCTGCGAAGGATAATATTTTGCCCAAAACCCCCTGCAGTTTTTAAAATATCCCAAACATCCGAAATTCCACCCTTGAGCCATATTTTGGAGCCAAATTCTGGCCCTCTGCACGTATTTATTAATTTAGTAATTTATTTATTAATTTTACTTATTTAATTTAATTAATTTTTTTTAGTACTTATTTAATTTAGTAATAATTAGTTTTATATTAGGACTTTTTTACTGAAAATATACCAATTACTGAGAGCGGCGATGGATCACATTTTGCCCAAACCCTCCCTGCAGTTTTTAAAGTATCCCAAACATCGCAAATTCGACGCTTCAGCCATATTTAGGAGCCAAATTCTGGCTTTATGCACGTACTCGCAGTTTGAAATTACGACTTTTTATACCGAAAATATGCCAATTGCTGAAAGCAGCGATGGATCACATTTTGCCCAAACCCTCCCTGCAGTTTTGAAAATATCCCAAACATCCCAAATTCGACCCTCGAACCATATTATGGAACCAAATTTTGGCTCTCTGCACATATGCGCAGTTTGAATATACGACATTTTATACCGAAAATATGCCAATTACGGAAAGCAGTGATATGTCACATTTTGCCCAAACCCTCCCTGCAGTTTTCAAAATATCCCAAACATCCCAAATTCGACGCTTGAGCTATATTTTGAAGCCAAATTCGGGCTCTCTGCACGTATTCGCAGTTTAAAATTACGTCATTTTATACCGAAAATATGCCAGTTACTGAGAGCGGCGATGGGTTACATTTTGCCCAAACCCCCCTTCAGTTTTCAAAATATCCCAAACATCCCAAATTCGACTCTTGAGCCATATTTTGGAGCCGAATTGTGGCTCTCTGCACATATTCGCAGTTTGAAATTACTACTTTTTATACCAAAAATATGCCAATTACTTAGAGCGGCGATGTGTCACATTTTGCCCAAACCCTCCACTCCTTTGCAGTTTTCAAAATATCGCAAACATCCCAAATTCGTCGCTTGAGCCATATTTTGGAGCCAAATTCGGGCTCTCTGCACGTATTCGCAGTTTGAAATTACGACTTTTTATACCAAAAATATGCCAATTACTGAAGGCGGCGATGGATCACATTTTGCCCAAACCCTCCCTGCAGTTTTCAAAATATCTCAAACATCCCAAATGCGACGCTTGAGCTATATTTTGGAGCCAAATTCGGGCTCTCTGCACGTATTCGCAGTTTGTAGTTACGAATTTTTAGTCCGAAAATATGCCAATTACTGAAAGCGGCGATGGATCACATTCTGCATAAACCCTCCCTGCAGTTTTCAAAATATCCCAAACATCCCAAATTCAACGCTTGAGCCATATTTTGGAGCCAAATTCTGGCTCTCTGCACGTATTCGCAGTTTGAAATTACCACTTTTTATACCAAAAATATGCCAATTACTGAAGGCGGCGATGGATCACATTTTGCCCAAACTCTCCCTGCAGTTTTCAAAAAAACTCAAACATCCAAAATTCGACGCTTAAGCCATATTTTGGAGCCAAATTCTGGCTCTCTTCCCGTATTCGCAGTATGAAATTACGACTTTTATACCGAAAATATGCCAATTACTGAGATCGGCGATGGATCACATTTTGCCCAAACCCTCGCTGCAGTATTCAAAATATCCCAAACATCCCAAATTCGACCCTCGAGCCATATTTTGGAACCAAATTCTGGCTCTCTGCACATATTCGTATGTTGAAATTACGTCATTTTATACCGAAAATATGCCAATTACTGAGAGCGGCAATGGGTCACATTTTGCCCAAATCCCCCCTGCAGTTTTCAAAATATCCCAAACGTCCCAAATTTGACCCTCGAGCCATATTTTGGAGCCATGTTCTGGCTCTCTGCCTGTATTCGCTGTTTGAAATTACGATTTTTATGACTAAACCATAGTCACCGTGAATACACCAAGCAGACGTGGGAGTGGCCGGAAGTGCCTACGGTGTACCATCCATGTGAAAACTTATCAAAACAGGTGGGTTGGTAGTGTGGAGTCATGGAGGCTGGAGTGAGGGGCCAGGATGGACCCTGCAGGCCTCCCATTGTGAGATGTGGTAGGGGGTGAGTGAGGGGTGTAGTGTGGTCAGGAGAGAGAGGTGGGGGGTTACGTGTGTGCCAAATAGTGTTTTTTTTTTTTTGATAGTTTTGTTGAACAAGTTACGTTGTCAGCGATAATTGGTGCAACATATCTATCATATTGTGAGTACAACACATGTGCAGTGAGTCAGATTACAAGTGTGTGATTCATTCATCATTGTGTTAGTGTCGCCCTGGCCCCCGCCCCCACCCAGCGCCCAGGCCGGGAAGTTCCTACTCTCCCCCTCCTTCCCCACCCCACCACGTCGCCTCCCCACCCACGAGGCCACCTTGCCACTCGCCCATAGAACCCGGGAGGCTCCCATGTGTGTCTACGCCACCCACCCACCCAATGTATACCCACATATTGTGTAGTGGGTGTATACCCACACATTGTATAGAGGTGGTATATGTATCACCACTCATCTGAGTAGTAAGTGCCACGGCCAGCTGATCATCCCCCCAGCCTCCAACAGCCGCCCACCCTCCAGTCTCCACCCGCCGTCCACCCTCCCGCCCAGCGCCCGCCCAGCGCCCGCCCATGTCGCAGCTCTCAACAGACAGCCAGGCTTCTCCAAGCCAAGATGAGCCATCAAGCAGGGGTAGACAAGGCAGATGTCAGACGTGTGACAAGGTATGCTATATCCGGTTGAGTGACGGTAATGTGCGCAATCATTACCACAACGGAGCCAGGTGTTTGGGTTCTGGGCGCCCACCCAGGGAGAACACCAATCAACAGCTCACACCGCCCGTAAGGCAAAACACCTCCCAGACCTTCATTCCCACAGAAAATTTATTAGAAGCTATCAAAGCAACATCAGCCAGAACCTTGCAACACATCTCTAAAGCAGCCCGCCCCTATGCAGTAGCCAAATTATCTGCCCTCCTGAGAAAGGTCAACGACTCTCCTGGAACGACCCAAGCATGGCACAACCTTCTAATGTTTGGCAACATATGTCTAGCCACCCCTGCAAGGAGAGACAAAACCTTAGCTGCCTCAGTCATCAAAGCTATAAATAATTTTCCCAGGGAGGACAACCAGGTGCGCCTTCCCACTCGCGCGAGAAACACCCACGGCAGGAAGAGCAACAGTGGCATATCCGAGACATCAAAAATCTGAACATCAGTCACCAAGAAAATAGAAGAAGGAAACACTATTGGCGCAATAAGAGTCATCACCCTGAGGACTCAATTGCCGACAGAGATGCCGCAACAGCTCAAGCCCTAAGGGAGAAACACCCATCCAGGGCTCCGCGTGAGGACGACATTGTACAAGTGGGGGCTACCGGAGCAGAACCTCTCTGGGTGGCTGAATCTGTGGTCCATAAAGCAGCCTTGTCCTTCCCAACAGGATCAGGAGGTGGGTTCACAGGACTAAAACCCAACCACCTCAAGCAAATGCTCAACCCTGCACTGGGTGACATTGCAAAGAACCTCTTGGTGTAATTAACCAGATTCACCAACACATGTCTAGCTGGCAACATACCAGCGACCATAAGACCTATCTTTTTTGGAGCATCTCTCTGTGCTCTAAAGAAAAAAGATCGAGGGATCAGGCCAATAGATGTGGGCAGTTCTCTCCGGCGTCTCGTCGCGAAGGCAGCTGCAAGAACAGTTAGTGATGCAGTGGCCAATATGCTGAAGCCAAAACAGCTCGGGTTCGGCATTCCACAAGGGTGTGAGGCGGCAGCCCATGCAGCTCGAGCCTTCATCGCCAACATCACAGACGAAAAGGCTCTTATCAAGTTAGATTTCAAAAATGCCTTCAATTTGGTGCGGAGGGATGCTGTACTCCGTGCGGTTCATAGTCATTTCCCTTCCGTCTACCCTTTTGGACATTCATGCTACAGTATGGATCTTAAGCTACTTTTTGGCGAACATGAAATTGACTCGCGAGAAGGCGTCCAACAGGGTGGCCCCCTTGCTCCTCTCCTTTTCTGCTTAGTCATCAAACAAGTCACAGAGGTCCTGTCCAGCGAGCTTAACATCTGGTTCTTGGATGATGGTACCCTAGCTGGTTCCCAAGACTCCCTTCTGGAGGACATCAGAAAAATCCAGGAGCAAGGTGCAGTTTTAGGCCTCACCCTGAACCCTTCTAAATGTGAAATAATATGTTCCAACCAAGGCATCGTAGAGAGAATAGAGGGTCTTCTGTCAAATATCCATAAAACTAAACCTGAAGACAGCACACTCCTAGGAGCTCCCCTGGGGTTGAAAGCTATTGATGAGGTCCTTGATAAGAAAATTGCCGACCTTAAGAGGATGGATGGGAGGATTGAGGATATTGATGCTCATGATGCACTCTACCTCATCACCAGATTTCTATCCCTCCCCAGGTTAACCTACTTTCTGAGGTGTTCACCATCTTACAGTAGCCAAAAACTAAGTGAGTATGACCGGTTACTGAAATCAATGCTAGAAAAAGCCCTTAACCTCTCTCTTGATGACCTACAGTGGAAACAAGCTTCTCTTCCCGTAAGACTTGGGGGCCTCGGAGTTCGAACAACAACGCTGTTCCAGCCTTCCTGTCCTCCTTATCAGCATCCGACGACCTTGTGAAGGAAATTCTACCTGCCCCACTTACATCAGCTGGCAGGTGTACATGATCCCAATTTTACACGCTGTGCCACAGAGTGGGCCTCTCGTGCAGGTCCATCACCTCAACCACCATCCCCAAAAACCCACAAGCAATCCAGCTGGGATGACCCCATTGTAGACCAAGTTGCTGCAGAGTGCTTGGGTGCTGCAACAACACAACACGATATTGCTCGCCTCACAGCAGTAGCAGCCCCACATGCAGGGGATTTCCTGTTAGTAACCCCAATGTCGGACATTGGCACGCGTCTCACACCACACGCTCTCCGAATTGCTGTGGCCCTCCGCCTTGCTGCCCCAATCCACACCAGATATAGGTGTATTTGCGGCGAGGTGGTGGCTGACAGGTACGGCCACCATGGCCTACTCTGCCAAAGCACAGGGGGATGGCACTCGAGGCACAGTGAAGTTAACGACATCATCAAGAGGAGTCTCACCACAGCTGGATGCCTAGCTGAAAGAGAGCCCCGTTACCTAACGCCCAGTAACTCTGATGCTCTTACTGGTTGCCCGGATGGTATCACAGTGAGCCCCTGGAAGAATGGCAAGCAGTTGGTATGGGACTACACGTGCGTATCAATTCTGGCTAACACCTACATTGACCTCAGTGTTGCACAACCAGGTGGCGATGCCACCCACAGGGAAGCAGCCAAATCCCGTAAGTATAGAGAACTGGATTACCACAATATTTTGTCCCCATTTCTTCTGAGACACTCGGCGCCTGGAGTAAAAGTGCTACCAGTTTTTTGAAGGAACTGGGTTCTGTGCTCATTGAAACAACAAGGGACCCTAGAGCTGCCAGCTTTCTTTTCCAGCGCCTCAGCGTGGCGATACAGAGGGGAAATGCGCACTGCATCCAGGGTTCCTGCCCGCCATCTTAGGAGCTGGAGGAACTCGACAACCTATGAGAACCATCTTTGTAACCTATATGTAACTCCTTTTTTGTAACAAAGTTCAAATAAAGCAAATACATGTGTGTGTATATATATATATATATATATATATATATATATATATATATATATATATATATATATATATATATATATATATATATATATATATGACTGGGGTGTGAGTTTATATATATATATATATATATATATATATATATATATATATATATATATATATATATATACACACACACACACACACACACACACACACACACACACACACACACACACACACACACACACACACACACACACACACACACACACACACACACACACACACACACACACACACACACACACAAACACACACACAGGTCTGTGTGTGTTGTTGTTGGTCAGACAGCTGTTGACAGCTGGCCGCGGCTGTTGACAGCTGGCCGCGGCTGTTGACAGCTGGCCGCGGCTGTTGAGGTCAGACAGCCGCGGAGGTCAGAAGGGTCTGGGAAGCTCTTGCGTAGCTAGTGAATTGGGGGGAATAATCAGTGTATATGCGTATATGAGTGTATATGAGTAATTGAATAACTAGTAAGCTCACTCAAACCACAAGAAAGTGAAGAAAAACAGTACAAACACCACCACTGAAAATAAGTGTCGAGTACATCATGGTATTGTGAAATTGTGGAGCCGAAATTGTGGAGCCGGAGTGACCTCACCACTAGTGACCTCACCAGCTGTGACGCGGGACGCAGCGACCTCACGTTGACCAGCCGCATGGAGTACTTTCTCGCCTGTTTGTGCTGCAGATTGTGCAAGGTATTGAGGAGCGCCTTTTAGGCTAGATTGTTACTGCAATGACTAGAAGGGGTTCAAGGTCAATCACCAGCAGGGATGAGGAGGAGGACAGATTTATAGACAAATTAATAGGGAAATTTGTAGAGAGAAGGAGCGATTGGTTGGAGGATCTAATTCAGGGGATTAAAAGTGAGGTATTTCAGCAAATACAGGATGCGGTAGAGAGGCAGAAACAAGAACATATGCTCTATGTTCAGGAAGAGATTAGGAAGGGAAGAGAGGACTGGGAGAGGGAATGTGCTCGTATCACAAACGAATTAGGAAGGATTAACAGTATGGCTAAGGACAGAGGATTAGTGGGGGATGGGTTAGTTACTGCGGTTGGGATGGAGAATCCCCAGGGGACAGGCTATTAGCATGACACTGAATTACTGAGGAGACGGTCTATTATAATACATGGATTATTCGAATCTGGGGCACCAACAAGACAAGAGAGAATAGAAACGGAAAAATACGAATTGCACGAGATATTGAGATGTATTGGAGCAGGAATGGCAGAACACGAGGTGGATATCAGCCGCCGGGTTGGACCTTACAATTGTACCAAGAATAGACCTGTTCTGGTGCAATTCTCCAATGAGGAGGCTGTAGAGTACATAATGGGGAACAAGCATTTACTCAGCGACCCCAGTGGGTCAAGCCATGCCCTCCCCAAACCCACCTTCCCATCCCCCCTCCCCAACTACGACTTCCTACTCCCCTGCCCCTTCTACCCCATTGACTTCAATTCCATCTACTCCATCCCAGCTTCCACTACACCCCTCTTCCACTCACCCCCAAACCCCACCCAACCCCTCACCCCTCCTATGCACCTCCAGCCCACATTTAACCCCCTCACCTTGTGACCCCCTAACACCTTCCCCCATCTCCCTCTTCCCCTCTTCTACCCCAAAACCCCCACCTACCCCCGATTCCCCCCTAACTAATACACCCTCTCTTCCACTCCCAGCACCCATGCTCCATTCTCATCTCAGCCCTCTGCCCTCAGTATCCCTCTCCCCCCCAACCTCTCAACCTCTATCTGACTCTCAGTCTCACTCTATTTCTCAACCCCCCTATGCTATTCAGACCCCTAACTTTCAGACCCAGTATGCCCTTCCTACCCCCCTAGATGCCCAGACCCCATTCGCCTACCAGGCACTCCCAGGCACTCCCCTAGCACCCCCCCACAGCCCCCACTTGCCCCCCAGACACCCCCCCGTTCCCCCCAGACCCCTGGTGAAAGGGGGAACTCTGACACCCGAGTTTCCAAGAAGAGTCTCAAGGTTTGGTACACCAATGCTGATGGGGTAGCCAATAAAGCAGAAGAGATAAAAGAAAGAGTTAGTGAGGCAGACCCAGACATAGTGGCAATAGTGGAAACTAAAATAAATGGCATGATCTCGGATGCAATCTTTCCAGAGGGGTACCAGGTGATAAGAAAAGAAAGGACACAGAGACAGGGAGGAGGAGTGGCACTACTAATAAAGCGGAAATGGAAGTTTGATGAGCTGGAAAATCCGGGTACCAATGAAAGCACGAGCTTCATACATGGAACTCTGACAGTGGATGGGAAGAAGATTGTAATCTTGATACTCTACAATCCCCCACCAAACAGTAGAAGGCCCAGGCAGGAGTACGAGGACAGCAACAAGACATGTATAGATGAACTGCAGAGGGCAGCAACTTTAGCGCATAGAATGAGAGCGAAGCTGCTGGTCATGGGGGGGACCTAAATCACGGAGAGATAGATTGGGAAACGAGGAATCCCCATGGCGGGGAGGAGACCTGGGGAGCGAAGCTGGTAGACGTTATTGACAGGAATTTCCTAACACAGCATGTGAAAGAAGATACTAGGGAAAGAGGAGGGGATACGCCCAGCCTATTAGATCTCATTTTCACCCAGAATGTAGAAGACATCGAGCAGTTGGAACATGAAATACCACTAGGAGCTAGTGACCATTGTGTCCTAGTCTTTGACTACATGATGGAGCTTAAAATTGTGACCAAAGGACAAGAGGTCCGGGAAAGGAGACTTGATTACAGAAAAGGGGACTACAGAAGGATAAGGGACTACCTGGGAGAAGTGCAGTGGGAGGAAGAACTTAGAGGAAAAACAGTGCAAGGTATGATGAACCAAGTCATATTGAAATGCAAGGAGGCTGAAGAGAGATTTATTCCAACAATAAAGGAAAAAAGCAGGAGGGAATATAATAACCCATGGTTTAATAGACAGTGTCAGGAAGCAAAGGTGAGAAGCAGGAGGGAGTGGAGGAAGTACAGAAGACAAAAGGACAGAGGACAACAGGATTAGATGTAACAGAGCTAGGAATGATTACATTAACATAAGACGAGTGTCGGAAAGAAATTATGAGAATGATATTGCAGTCAAAGCGAAAAAGCAACCTAAATTACTACATAGCCATATAAGAAGGAAGATGTCGGTAAATGACCAAGTGACAAGACTGAGGAAAACAGAAGGGGCATATACAGAAAGCGACAAGGAAATCTGCGAGGTACTGAATGCAAAATTCCATGGAGTGTTCACAACCGAGCCTGAGCAGCTCCCATTGTTAGAAGAGATTACCCAAGATGAAAGACTATCAGATATAGAGGTGACAGCAGAGGATGTAATGAAACAGTTGACAACACTGGATGCCAGTAAAGCAGTTGGACCAGACAAAGTATCACCGTGGATACTTAAAGAGGCAGCGCAGGCTCTCAGCGTGCCTCTGGCAATGATCTTTAATGAGTCACTTATGTCGGGAGAATTGCCCAGTTGCTGGAAGGAGGCAAATGTCGTACCGATTTTCAAGAAAGGTGATAGGGAGGAGGCACTTAACTACAGACCCGTATCACTGACAAGCATCCCCTGCAAAATACTTGAAAGAATAATTAGGCTAAGACTTGTTGAGCACCTGGAGAGCATTGGGTTTGTAAACAAGCACCAACATGGGTTCTGGACAGGGAAATCATGCCTAACAAACATTTTAGAATTCTATGATAAAGTAACAAGGATAAGGCAAGACAGAGAAGGCTGGGCAGACTGCATATTTCTTGACTGCCAAAAGGCCTTTGATACAGTACCGCACATGAGACTGCTATACAAACTTGAGAGGCAGGCAGGAGTAAGCGGAAAGGCCCTAGTATGGGTGAAGAACTACCTAACAGGAAGGAGCCAGAGGGTAATGGTAAGGGGCGAGAAGTCGGACTGGCGAACAGTAACAAGTGGAGTACCTCAAGGATCGGTGCTAGGACCAATCCTCTTTCTAATTTACGTAAATGATATGTTTACAGGAGTGGAATCATACATGTCGATGTTTGCGGATGACGCAAAATTAATGAGAAGAGTTGTGACAGACGAGGATTGTAGGATCCTCCAAGAGGACTTAAACAGGCTGCAGAGATGGTCAGGGAAATGGCTACTGGAGTTTAACACCAGTAAATGTAAAGTTATGGAAATGGGATCAGGTGACAGGAGACCAAAGGGACAGTACACAATGAAGGGGAACAGCCTACCTGTAACGATTCGAGAAAGAGACCTGGGAGTGGATGTGACACCTAATCTAACTCCTGAGGCACATATAAATAGGATAACAACAGCAGCGTACTCTACACTGGCGAAAATTAGAACATCATTCAGAAACCTAAATGATGAGGCTTTTAGGGCGCTTTACACTGCCTACGTGAGACCCGTCTTAGAGTATGCCGCGCCATCATGGAGCCCCCACCTGAAGAAACACATAAAGAAACTGAAGAAGGTTCAGAGGTTTGCGACGAGGCTTGTCCCAGAGTTACGAGGGATGGGATATGAAGAGCGGCTGAAGGAACTGAACCTTACGACACTAGAGAAAAGAAGGGAGAGAGGAGATATGATAGGGACATATAAAATACTCAGGGAATTGACAAAGTGGAAATAGATGAAATGTTCACACGTAATAATAACAGAACGAGGGGACATGGGTGGAAACTGGAAACTCAGATGAGTAACAGAGATGTTAGGAAGTTTTCTTTTAGCGTGAGAGTAGTGGAAAAATGGAATGCACTTGGGGAACAGGTTGTGGAAGCAAATACTATTCATATTTTTAAAACTAGGTATGATAGGGAAATGGAACAGGAGTCATTGCTGTAAACAACCGATAGCTGGAAAGGCGGGATCCAAGAGTCAATGCTCGATCCTGCAAGCACAAATAGGTGAGTACAAATAGGTGAGTACACACACATACACACACACACACACACATACACACACACACACACACACACACACACACACACACACACACACACACACACACACACACACACACACACACACACACACACACACACACACAGGGGCCTCATAGCCTGGTGGATAGCGCGCAGGATTCGTAATTCTGTGGCGCGGGTTCGATTCCCGCACGAGGCAGAAACAAATGGGCAAAGTTTCTTTCACCCTGAATGCCCCTGTTTCCTAGCAGTAAATAGGTACCTGGGAGTTAGTCAGCTGTCACGGGCTGCTTCCTGGTGTGTGTGTGTGTGTGTGGTGTGGGAAAAAAAAAAAAAAAAAAAGTAGTTAGTAAACAGTTGATTGACAGTTGAGAGGCGGGCCGAAAGAGCAAAGCTCAACCCCCGTAAAAACACAACTAGTAAACATACAACTAGTAAACACACACACACACACACACAGATCCCAAAGGTCCTCCCCAGATCCCAAAGGTCCCCCCCAGCAAAGAAGCAGAAGAGGGTCAGTTTCAGGGTGATGTACTCGAACATAGATGGGATCACAAGCAAGACAAGTGAACTAAGGGAAAGAGCACAAGAAGTTAACCCAGACGTAATCGGACTCACTGAAACAAAACTCTCTGGAATCATAACGAATGCCGTGTTTCCCCAGGAGTATACAGTAATAAGGAAAGAGAGGGAAGGTAGGGGAGGAGGCAGAGTGGCCCTACTCATGAGAAGGGAATGGAGTTTTAAGGAGATGGCCATCCCGGGCTGTGAGGAGTTCAGAGACTACATAGCAAGCACCATAACAATGAAAGGACCAAGAATAGTAGTAGCAGTAATATACAACCCTCCACCAAATGACAGGAGACCCAGTCAAGAGTATGAAAACAACAACAAGGCAGTTAACACTATAATTGAGAGGGCAGCCTCTGCTGCCTGTAGAAATAGATCCCACCTTCTCATCATGGGCGACTTCAATCACGGAAAGATTGACTGGGAGAACAAGGAACCGCATGGAGGCGAGGATACGTGGAGAGCCAAACTATTGGAGGTGGTGACAAGCAACTTTTTAACCCAGCATGTCGGAGAACCCACAAGGATGAGAGGCAATGACGAACCAGCGAGACTCGACCTAGTCTTCACTCTGAACGACTCCGACTTAAGAGAAATCGGTTTTGAGGACCCAGTAGGAATGAGCGACCACAGTGTACTGGTGTTTGAGTACTTGATTGAAGAAGGGTTATTGAACTCGAGGAGGGATACCGAAACCAAAAGGTTAGCATACCGAAAGGGAAACTATGAGGGGATAAGAAAATTCCTAACAGATATAGCATGGGAAACAGAGCTCAGGGGAAAGACGGCCCAAGATATGATGGATTACATCACGCAGAAGTGCAAGGACGCAGCAAACAAGTTTGTCCCAGTCCAAAAGGAAAACAGAGAAATGAAGATGAGAAACCCATGGTTTAATCAAAGATGTAGGCTAGCTAAGCAGCAAAGTAAAAGGGCATGGAGAAACTATAGGAATAACAGGACACTGGAGAGCAGAGAAAGATACCAGAATGCCAGGAATGAATATGTCAGGATGAGAAGAGAGGCAGAAAGACAATACGAAAATGACATCGCAAGCAAGGCAAAGACTGAGCCTAAATTGTTGCATAGCCACATTAGGAGAAAAACAACAGTAAAGGAACAGGTTATGAGATTAAGGATAGGGGCGGAAGGATTCACTACAAATGACAAGGAAGTGTGTGAGGAATTGAATAAGAAATTCCAGGAGGTCTTCACCTTAGAGCAAGGAGAAATTCCAGAGGTAAGTGAGGGAATAGCTAACCAGGAACCACTGGAAGAGTTTGAGATTACCAGTGGGGAAGTAAGGAAGTGTTTACTAGAGTTGGACGTGACGAAGGCTATAGGCCCAGATGGAATCTCCCCTTGGGTTCTAAAGGAAGGAGCAAGAGAACTGAGCCTACCACTCTCCATAGTGTATAACAAATCACTGGCAACAGGGGAACTGCCAGATATTTGGAAAGCAGCTAACGTAGTCCCGATATACAAGAAAGGGGATAGACAGGAGGCACTGAACTACAGGCCGGTGTCCCTAACCTGCATACCATGCAAGCTGATGGAGAAGATTGTGCGAAAAAAACTAGTGGAGCATCTGGAGCGAAGGAACTTTGTAACACAGCATCAACATGGGTTCAGGGATGGCAGGTCCTGCCTCACAGGGTTACTTGAATTCTACGACCAGGCAACAAAAATAAGGCAAGAAAAAGAAGGGTGGGCAGACTGCATATTTTTGGATTGTCAGAAAGCCTTTGATACTGTGCCACACAAGAGGCTAGTGCGAAAGTTGGAGATGCAGGCTGGAGTGAGAGGGAAGGTACTCCGGTGGATAGAGGAGTACCTAAGCAACAGGAGACAACGAGTCTGTGTGAGGGGTGAGGTCTCAGATTGGCGAGACGTCACAAGTGGAGTCCCGCAGGGGTCAGTCCTTGGACCTATACTGTTTCTGGTATATGTAAATGATCTCCCAGAGGGTATAGATTCGTTCCTCTCAATGTTTGCCGACGATGCAAAAATTATGAGGAGGATTGAAACAGAGGATGATACTAGGAGGCTACAAGATGACCTGGATAGACTGAGTGAATGGTCCAACAAATGGCTGTTGAAGTTCAACCCGAGTAAATGCAAAGTAATGAAACTAGGCAGTGGAAACAGGAGGCCAGGCACAGGATACAGAATAGGAGATGAAGTACTTAATGAAACAGACAGAGAGAAAGATCTAGGAGTTGATATCACACCAAACCTGTCTCCTGAAGCCCACATAAAGAGAATAACGTCTGCGGCATATGCGAGGCTGGCTAACATCAGAACGGCGTTCAGGAACCTGTGTAAGGAATCATTCAGAATCTTGTACACCACATATGTAAGACCAATCCTGGAGTATGCGGCCCCAGCATGGAGCCCGTACCTTGTCAAGCACAAGACGAAGCTGGAAAAAGTCCAAAGGTATGCTACTAGACTAGTCCCAGAACTAAGAGGCATGAGTTATGAGGAAAGGCTGCGGGAAATGCACCTTACGACACTGGAAGACAGAAGAGTAAGGGGGGACATGATCACAACCTACAAAATCCTCAGGGGAATCGACCGGGTAAACAAGGATGAACTATTCAACACTGGTGGGACGCGAACAAGGGGACACAGGTGGAAACTGAGTACTCACATGAGCCACAGAGACGTTAGAAGGAACTTTTTCAGTGTCAGAGTAGTTAACGGATGGAATGCATTAGGCAGTGATGTGGTGGAGGCTGACTCCATACACAGTTTCAAATGTAGATATGATAGAGCCCAGTAGGCTCAGGAATCTATACACCAGTTGATTGACCGTTGAGAGGCGGGAAAAAAGAGCCAAAGCTCAACCCCCGCAAGCACAAATAGGTGAGTACAACTAGGTGAGTACACACACTCACACACACAGCAAAACACTGGCAGAGGTCTCCAGCAACACACTGGCAGAGGTCTCCAGCAACACACTGGCAGGGGTCTCCAGCAACACACTGGCAGGGGTCTCCAGCAACACACTGGCAGAGGTCTCCAGCAACACACTGGCAGGGGTCTCCAGCAACACACTGGCAGGGGTCTCCAGCAACACACTGGCAGGGGTCTCCAGCAACACACTGGCAGAGGTCTCCAGCAACACAATGGCAGAGGTCTCCAGCAACACACTGGCAGGGGTCTCCAGCAACACACTGGCAGGGGTCTCCAGCAACACACTGGCAGAGGTCTCCAGCAACACACTGGCAGGGGTCTCCAGCAACACACTGGCAGGGGTCTCCAGCAACACACTGGCAGGGGTCTCCAGCAACACACTGGCAGAGGTCTCCAGCAACACAATGGCAGAGGTCTCCAGCAACACACTGGCAGGGGTCTCTAGCAATACACTGGCAGAGGTCTCCAGCAACACACTGGCAGAGGTCTCCAGCAACACACTGGCAGAGGTCTCCAGCAACACACTGGCAGGGGTCTCCAGCAACACACTGGCAGAGGTCTCCAGCAACACACTGGCAGAGGTCTCCAGCAACACACTGGCAGAGGTCTCCAGCACCACACTGGCAGGGGTCTCCAGCAACACACTGGCAGGGGTCTCCAGCAACACACTGGCAGAGGTCTCCAGCAACACACTGGCAGAGGTTTCCAGCAACACACTGGCAGGGGTCTCCAGCAACACACTGGCAGAGGTCTCCAACAACACACTGGTAGGGGTCTCCAGCAACACACTGGCAGAGGTCTCCAGCAACACACTGGCAGGGGTCTCCAGCAACACACTGGCAGGGGTCTCCAGCAACACACTGGCAGGGGTCTCCAGCAACACACTGGCAGGGGTCTCCAGCAACACACTGGCAGGGGTCTCCAGCAACACACTGGCAGAGGTCTCCAGCAAGATACTGGCAGGGGTCTCCAGCAACACACTGGCAGAGGTCTCCAGCAACACACTGGCAGGGGTCTCCAGCAACACACTGGCAGGGGTCTCCAGCAACACACTGGCAGGGGTCTCCAGAAACACACTGGCAGAGGTCTCCAGCAACACTCTGGCAGGGGTCTCCAGCAACACACTGGCAGGGGTCTCCAGCAACACACTGGCAGGGGTCTCCAGCAACACACTGGCAGAGATCTCCAGCAACACACTGGCAGGGGTCTCCAGCAACACACTGGCAGGGGTCTCCAGCAACACACTGGCAGGGGTCTCCAGCAACACACTGGCAGAGGTCTCCAGCAACACACTGGCAGAGGTCTCCAGCAACACACTGGCAGGGGTCTCCAGCAACACACTGGCAGGGGTCTCCAGCAACACACTGGTAGGGGTCTCCAGCAACACACTGGCAGAGGTCTCCAGCAACACACTGGCAGGGGTCTCCAGCAACACACTGGCAGAGGTCTCCAGCAACACACTGGCAGGGGTCTCCAGCAACACACTGGCAGAGGTCTCCAGCAACACACTGGCAGGGGTCTCCAGCAACACACTGGCAGAGGTCTCCAGCAACATACTGGCAGGGGTCTCCAGCAACACACTGGCAGAGGTCTCCAGCAACACACTGGCAGGGGTCTCCAGCAACACACTGGCAGGGGTCTCCAGCAACACACTGGCAGGGGTCTCCAGCAACACACTGGCAGGGGTCTCCAGCAACACACTGGCAGAGGTCTCCAGCAACACACTGGCAGGGGTCTCCAGCAACACACTGGCAGAGGTCTCCAGCAATACACTGGCAGGGGTCTCCAGCAGCACACTGGCAGGGGTCTCCAGCAACACACTGGCAGGGGTCTCCAGCAACACACTGACAGGGGTCTCCAGCAACACACTGGCAGGGGTCTCCAGCAACACACTGGCAGGGGTCTCCAGCAACACATTGGCAGAGGTCTCCAGCAACACACTGGCAGAGGTCTCCAGCAACACACTGGCAGAGGTCTCCAGCAACACACTGGCAGAGGTCTCTAGCAACACACTGGCAGAGGTTTCCAGCAACACACTGGCAGGGGTCTCCAGCAACACACTGGCAGGGGTCTCCAGCAACACACTGGCAGGGGTCTCCAGCAACACACTGGCAGAGGTCTCCAGCAACACACTGGCAGTGGTCTCCAGCAACACACTGGCAGAGGTCTCCAGCAACACACTGGCAGTGGTCTCCAGCAACACACTGGCAGAGGTCTCCAGCAACACACTGGCAGGGGTCTCCAGCAACACACTGGCAGGGGTCTCCAGCTACACACTGGCAGAGGTCTCCAGCAACACACTGGCAGGGGTCTCCAGCAACACACTGGCAGAGGTCTCCAGCAACACACTGGCAGAGGTCTCCAGCAACACACTGGCAGGGGTCTCCAGCAACACACTGGCAGAGGTCTCCAGCAACACACTGGCAGAGGTCTCCAGCAACACACTGGCAGGGGTCTCCAGCAACACACTGGTAGGGGTCTCCAGCAACACACTGGCAGGGGTCTCCAGCAACACACTGACAGGCCTGTCCCGACGCGACGCTTTACCCGATTATTTACCCGACGATTTACCCGACGCTTTCCCCAACGCTTTACCCGACGATTTACCCGACGCTTTACCCGACGATTTACCCGACGATTTAGCCGACGCTTTACCCGACGATTTACCCGACGATTTACCAGATGATTTACCTGACGGTTTACCCGACGATTATGTTCGGTCCGACCATTTACTTTTCATTTATGGTATGGCAAAAGTAAAGACGATTATGGTCGACGAACATGTTCGGATAGAACATGTTTATAACCCGGATAAACCTGCGTTCGAGCATGTCGCAACCGATGCAACTACAGGGCACAGATAGATTTCTGTGATGTCCTCTCCTGTAGGAGCATCAGTTTCGATAGATTCTCTGGATAGCCGAAGATTGATTGACGTCAATCAATATCAAATATCATATAACATCAAATCAATCATATAATCATATAATATCAAATATAAAATCAAATCAATAAATGGTTTTACCATTTATTTTCTTTTATGATCGGTCCATTTACCCGACCCGACGATTTACCCGACGGTTTACTCGACGATTTACCCGACAGTTTACAATGACGGTTTACCCGAAGGTTTACCCGACGGTTTACTCGACGGTTTACAATGACGATTTACCCGACGGTTTACCCGAAGGTTTACCCGACGGTTTACTCGACGGTTTACAATGACGATTTACCCGACGGTTTACAATGACGGTTTTCCCGACGGTTTACAATGACGGTTTAACCGACGGTTTAACCGACGGTTTACAAAGACGGTTTACCCGACGGTTTACCCGCCGCTTTACCTTGACAGTTTAGTCTTTCACGTCAGTTATCATGAGAACAGATTTTAGACTATTTTATTTTATTTTATTTTATTTATTCGACGACTTACACGACGGGTAAACCCCGTCGGGTTTACCTGTCGGGTTTACCCGTTTTTACACGGGTAAAAAACGGGTAAAAATTATCCGACGATTAACGCGACGATTATGTTCGGTGACGATTCATTCGGCGATTTATTTATTCATTTATTTATTTTTATTTTATTTTTATTTTTTATTTATATTTATGCTTTATTCGTTATTATTCATTCGGCGATACATTCGGCGATACATTCGGCGCTTTATTTATTCATTTTTATTTATTCATTTTTATTTATTTATTTTTATTTATGACCCGACCTGACCCGACACGACCTGACCCGACACGACCTGACCCGACACGACCTGACCCGACACGACCTGACCCGACACGACCTGACCCGACACGACCTGACCCGACACGACCTGACCCGACACGACCTGACCCGACACGACCCGACCCGACCCGACACGACCCGACCCGACACGACCCGACCCGACACGACCTGACCCGACACGACCCGACCCGACACGACCTACACGACACGACCTGACACGACACGACCTGACACGACACGACCTGACACGACACGACCTGACACGACACGACCTGACACGACACGACCTGACACGACACGACCTGACACGACACGACCTCGCCTTACCTAATCTAACTCGGGTCCAGGTGTGGGTCCGTGGGCCCCCGGACTTCCACCCTTCCCCACATCCCAGGGTCAGGTCAGGTCAGGTCAAGTTTTAGCTACCCGGAGACCTCACAGTCGAGATGGACGGACGCAGCTACAGGTCGGGACACACACAAATCTGTGCCCTGTAGTTACACCGTTTTGACTGACTCGAACACACGTCAGTTCTCATGAGAACAGATTCCCATCCGACTAGGCCATTCTGGGGTCGCCAAGTTTTCCAAAGCTGGTTCTTATATTTATATTGAGTAATTAGGTAACATGTCGTCGGCGGTTTAATGCTCCAATATTCCAGCTGAACAAAATATATATTTGGCTGCAACAGTTAACTTTGATACGTTTGAGTAAATAATATCTGTAATTATTGTATTTGGGCGTTAATAAACAGGGTAAAGCTCCGACGTAAATTTGCCTGGCGTGGATGGGTTTTTGTTTGGGCTATTTGAGGAGGAGGAGGAGGATGACGTCTTGACTGGAAGCTGAAAGGGGAGTGTGAAGCCCAGAAGGAGACCAACACGCTGATAACTTAGACATTATTGAGGGCATTTTTCGACATTTAAATTAATATACACGGAAGTAAAATTTAAAGAGAGAAACTCGAGTGTTTTTTTGACTCATGAAGGTTAATAATTTACTAACTTTTATGGTACTGAAGGGGACTATTTTCACTTTGTGAGAGAAGTTGTAGGAATTGTGGTGAGCTATTAGTTAGAAAAAAAAGGCAATCAACATTGTAAGAGTTTTTTCTCCTTATCTGCAGAGTAGGAGTGAGGACAGCTAATTTATACAAACAGGCTGTTACCGTTCTCTCGCTGTCTCTCTCTCTGATCTTCCTCTGATCTTCCTCTCTTCTGTTCTCTTTCTGACTTTGTATGTTATGCCTGTTTCTTTCTCTGTATTTCTGCCTCTCTCGTTCTCCCATGATACCAGTTCACAACATGCTGACTGACTCCTGGCTACCAATTTACTGCTAGGTGAACAGATGCATTTAATGAGAGGAAATGTGCCCAAACATTTTATGTCGTGAACGGCTTAGTAGGTCCAATTACTACCCTACCCCACGATACAACCCCACAACATGCTGACTAAGTACTGGGTTCATATTTACTGCTAGGTGAACAGATGCATTAGGTGAGAGAAAATGTGCCCAAGCCATTTCTGCAGCCACTGGTAATCGAACCTAGAATTCCGGATTTTGAGTCAACAATGAACACATAAAACTTTCATATTTGTCGAAGTTTGAGTATATGTGTGCATGTGTGGCTTACTCTCTCTGTCTCCATGTCTTCCTCTCTCTATACATATCTTTCTCTTTATCTCATTATATATCATAAAACAGTTAAACTTCGATATTTCTGGTACGTACAGACTCTATCAGGAATAAATGTGGTTCACAAGGATTCTTTCACACATGTTACTGGAACACAGATACTCTCACCTTCATATGTCAGTCATGGTTTAGGTAATGACATCTAACATCATCTTTTAGGTAATGACATCAGTGTTATGAGTAGGCATAGGGTCATAAAGTGCAAAACCACCTGGGTTTTGCACTTTATATTTGCATATACTTCTGTAGGGAATTCTATTGCGAACACAATGTTACCAAAATGAAAGACCTAGGACGAGAATTGAGATGTCCAAAGTGAAGAGAGTGTACACATTTTATTGCTCTTGCGCGGTTCTGGGTAATACGCTCTTACTTTCTCACTTTCTCGCTGGGCTTAATATGCATTTAGTCTTGCAGATAATTCTATTGCGAACACATTGATACCAAATTGAAAAACCTAGGACGAGAAATGAGATGACAAAGGGAAAAGAGAATACACTTTTCAGTGTATTCTGAAAAGTGATGAAAAGTGAAAAGTGAAATACCCAAATGAAAGCCCTAGGACGGGAATTGAGGTGACAAAAGTGAAAAAAGTGTTCACATTTTATCGCTCTTGTGTGCTAGCGGGTAACAAGCACTCACTTTCTCTGTTTGTTGTGGATGGTACGCCAGGCTTTTGGTCTATATATGCCGTTAGTCCTGTAGAGAATTCTATTTCGAACACAATGATACCAAATTGAAAAACCTTGGACGAGAATTGAGGTGACAAAGTTGAAAACAGTATACACTTTTCAGAATTACCACTCGCTCCCGGAAACACTGAGGCCCACCTTAGCTAGTGTGGGTCGGGCGCACGCAATGCAATAAAGTGCTAGGTGAATAAACATGCCTCCACGCTGCCCATAACACACACATTCCCAAATAACTGCCCATAACACACACACACATTTCCAATTAACTGCCCACAACACACACATAACCCTCCATGCTGCCAATAACAAACACACATCCCCATGTTGCCATAACACACACACACACACACACACACACACACACACACACACACACACACACACACACACACACACACACACACACACACACACACACACACACACACACACACACACACACACACACACACACACACACACACACACACACACACACACACACACACACATGCCCCCCATGCTGCCCATAGCACATACTCGTATGACCCCATACAGCTCATAACAAATGCATGCTTTAATACTTGTCATAACACACGCATGCACCCCCATCCTGCCCATAACACACACACACATATGCCTCCATGATTTCCCATAACACACAATGGTTAATGTAATGAAGATAGGTGTAGGAAGCAGGAGACCAGATACAAGGTATCATTTGGGAGATGAAATACTTCAAGAGTCAAAGAGAAAGAAAGACTTGGGGGTTGATATCACGCCAGACCTGTCCCCTGAAGCTCATATCAAGAGGATAACATCAGCGGCATATGCCCGGTTGGCTAACATAAGAACTGCCTTTAGAACCTTGTGTAAGGAATCATTCAGAACTTTGTATACCACATATGTCAGACAAATCCTGGAGTATGCTGCTTCAGCATGGAGTCCATATCTATTCAATCATAAGACTAAACTGGAAAAGGTTCAAAGGTTTGTCACCAGACTAGTACCCGGACTGAGGAGTATGAGCTACGAGGAGAGACTACGGGAATTAAACCTCACGTCACTGGGAGACAGAAGAGGGGGGCGGGTGCATGATCACCACATACAAGTTTCTCAGAGGAATTGATAGGGTAGATAAAGACACTATTTAACACCAGAAGCACACGCACTAGGGGACACAGGTGGAAAGTGAGTGCCTAAATGAGCCATAGAGACATTAGGAAGAATTTCTTCAGTGTCAGAGTAGTTGACAAATGGAATGCATTAGGAAGTGATGTGGTGAAGGCTGACTCCATACACAGTATGGAGTCATACTGTGGGCCTGGTAGCCCACCAGGCACACCCATGGTAGCCATGGAGTCATCGGGGGCCTGGTAGCCTGGTGGATAGCGCGCAGGACGCGTAATTCTGTGGCGCGGGTTCGATTTCCGCACCAGGCAGAAACAAATGGGCAAAGTTTCTTTCACCCTGAAAGCCCCTGTTACCTAACAGTAAATAGGTACCTGGGAGTTAGTCTGCTGTCAAGGGCTGCTTCTTGGTGTGTGTGTGTGTGTGTGTTGTCACGTGGGGGTGGGCGGTCCGGGGCTCTGCTAACACTCGGCTGCTAGGGGCTCAAAGGGCCCAAATACTCAGCCCCTCCGACTCCCTGGATTCACCGGAGTCTCCTTGGTCACACAAGATAGGACCAACAATGCCCACCTCCGCAGGTCTTTGCTTCCACCACAAAGGGGTGCCACTGATTCACCCTGGAAGCCCTTCAGTCAACCACGGGGAAACTGCTGTTAACAGTTCCGGCCTAGACCCGTGGGGGAGTGAAGGAAGACTCAGGCTTACCTATAACCATAACCTCCCTGAGTCTTGCCTGCCAGACAAAAAAAAGTTGCAGGAACTCCTTTCCCGCCTGTCTTCTCTATCTTCCTCTTAGCAAGGTCGCCAGCTGGGTTATTATATCTGCACCCCAGCAATGCAGTTCAGTGGGTGTATCATATATCGTTTGTAGCCAGAAATGTATGCTCATAGAGAAATATCACAAATGGAGGCACACTCAAACACAGTAATAAAATGTGTGGATTTACTGACGCAAATTACATGAACACACACACACAATCACAAGTAATACATGAATATGGAATATGGATAATGAGTCTGGAGATCGTCAGCCTCTTCTTCCACGACCTCCAACTCTCCTTCAACTGGGCAGGAAGACAGGAGTCTCACACTCTCACAGGAGGGCCTCTTCACCACGTCGGCACCTCTTCTTCACTGTCTTGCCATCCATACACACTGTCCTCTCTGACAGTCCTGGACACAAGCTGCCTTGCAGCCTATTCTACTATTAAAGTAATAAAGTCTTGCTGCCACATACACAAGTAAATATTGTGGCCTAACTAGCCTACTCATACAAGGGGTAATGGGAGGGAAAAATGATCTACCTTACACTCCTGGCTCACGACGCCTGTCCCTCGATGGTGTGAGGTTCCCACGCTTCCTTGGGTCGATCCTCGACGATCCAGGGCGTTCCACAGGTCCTCAGGTGTCGTGAAGCCTTCGCGTCGTCGCCGTTCCAATCCCTGAGATTCAGCTGCCCCAATCCTGGTTCATCGATGGGCGCTGAGCTAATCACTATTTTTCCCCACACTCGCCTCTCCCACAGGGCGTCGCTCCTTGTCCTAGGCACGGTGTCGTCCTTCCAAGATTCTCAGTGGATGTGACCCCAGTCACAGCTAGCTTGCTCGCCCACCTTCCAGACCTCAACGTCCAGCCAGCGGCGCCGCCCAGCGTCGTCGCCGACTATTTTCCAAGTTTGGGCACTTCTCTGCTCACTGAACTTGGTTCCTCTTTTGCTTCCCAGAAGCGCAGGGTCTCCAATAACTGTGGTAGGCTGCGCAGGCCAGCTCAATCCACTGAACAAGGCTTGCAGAGCCTCCAATCTTTGAGAGCAGACCGAGGCGCGTCCTGTCGCTTCCACGGTCAGTACAACTCTGACGTTGGCGCCGCCCGGGGCACTCGGTGACGTCATGGCGGGCCCTGATTTGTCGCCCGCGACCTACGTCGGCCAATCCGCGATCGGCTTGTCTCCCTTCCAAAAGGTCATATCTGCCGTAGGGGATACTGTTTCATTTTATAACAGGGCGCCAATTTTCCTTTATTTACAACTTATAATATAACCTCCTTCCATTAAATGGCAGCCGGTCTGGTCGCCACATATATCATTAGACTCCCTGAACCTCAGAGAATCAGTAGGGAGAGCTGATATGACTCTTTAAGCCGGCAAACGAAAGAAATAGGAGAGGGCACCGTAACATACCCCTCCCCTTAAAATAAGAGTCATATCGGAAGAGCAGCACTCAAGAGGGCAACCTATACTCTTGCTCCCTCCGTTCCTGAAGTGTCACTCCTCCAGTTGGTGACGTGGCTCATACCACTTTGCCAGTCACTTGCCTCATTGTATCTCCACCTCGCATAGTACCGGGTGTGATGGGTGTTCCCTGAACATCTACAAGAAATCCCCTCTCCATGGCTACGAGTGTACTCCCACGGCTCGTTACCACTGTAAGATTCAGTGCATGCGGCGCCTCCACCGCGTCGTGCACTCCGAGATAGTCTTGCATTTCCACTGCGTCCTACAGGTACTCCATGTTTCCTCTCATGATCTCCTCTTCGCCAATCTTCTCTCTTCTCGATTCCTCTTCTCCCGTAGGTGCGTTGTCTCCTCACAGTGGCACTTGTAACCTGTACTCCATCCAGCAGCTTCCTCTCTTCCACACTAGGCTTTTGCGATGGCCCAATGCCCCTCTGGTTAGGCTGGCGCCTACCCTGGGTGTACCTATTCCCTGCTTTCTTCGTATTGCCTTTCCTATACCACTCGCTCCTTCGTTCCCGACGAACATCTTCACTCCTCCATGAGATTCTCTTCCCTGCAGACGTCTTCTTCGGTTCGTGGTTGGGCTCATCCACCTCCCTGTGGCTCACCTCACCACGGTGGTTCATCTTGCACCTACCACTATTCATCTGGCCGGCATAGGGTGCACTGCGTCGTGGTTCCTCCACTCTGCCCCACACTGCCGTTCGCTCATCCACTGAGCTTACTTTATTCACGTTTCTGTATGGAGGGAGTGCGGTCTGCAGCCTCCTCACCGCCCCAGGCGTTTGTACAGCTGCTCCTCGCCACTCCTCCACACGCATCATCAGGCTTAGTCGGAGGTCCCCGTCGGGGTTTTCCACAACCTCCGACGACCTCTCTGCACTCTCGCCCTCGTTGTCGTCGTCTCTGGCGACGTTTTCCCTGGCGAAGTCGGCTTCCTCACCACCATCTGGAACGACCGATACCTCATCTGGCAGGGTTGTACCGCTGCTTGCAACATAGGCACTCCTGGCCCAATCGGGTTGTATCCTGCCTCCTCCGAGGTCATTACCCAGCACCATCTGCACATGCTCTAGGGGTAACTTAGGGGCTACAGCTACTATAGCTTTCTCGACTCCGCAGTCGGCAATCAGCTGTACTTCGTGAAGTGGCAACCTGTATTCCTCCCCCACACTGCGTATCCTCACCACTCCCACAGGTGAATCATTAAATTCCTTGGGGAGAATACTCCTGGTCACCATACTTATGTCAGCACCCGTATCTCGAAGTACGGCAACCTCCACTGGGTCTGACTTTCCAAACTTCACGTTGGCCCCGAAAACGAAGGGATGTTCACCCAACTTCATTTCCCAACCATTCACGTTGGGTCCACTATGATATGGGGTGTGAACAAACACTCTCTCCTCTTCCAACATTAATCCTACATTCCTTTGGTGCTCCTCACACTCGCGGGCATAATGTCCTCTCACGCCACAGTTGTAGCATCGGCTGCCTCCCCTGGGCGGCCACTCGCTAGTCACTCTGGCGGTACCACTTGCAGACGTTCCCTGGGTCCTCCTTGGACTCCCTGTCGTCGTATCCGGGACTGCAGCACTTGCTCCCGAGTTAGGTCCACTGCTCACAGCTTGGGGCTTCCTCCCCGCGTCTCTTGAGCTCTTGAACCGCGTCACTTCATCGGGCACACTACTCTTGGGAGAGTCCCCACTCGTCCTCGCTCCTCCTGAACTCCTAAGGTTCCCTCCCGACCTGGGGTAAGGCGAGTGTCTGGGCGGCCCCTCCCTCCTGATATGTAGTGCCTCCTCCAGCATGTCGGCTCGATCCGCTACAGCCTTCAGGTCCTTAATACCTGCTTCTCTCACCCTTACTCGCAACTCAGGATGGAGCACCGACATGAACTTCTCCATCACTATCAGTCGTTTAACATCATCCACCGACTCCGCTTCCTCCGCCTTCAACCATCGTAGGAATTTCCGTTCCATATCCCTGGCGGTCTCGGCGTAAGTCTTTCCCGACGCTCTTGTACACTCTCTGAACCGCTTCCGGTACATCTCCGGAGTCAGCCGGAATGAGTGGAGAACCGCATTCTTAATCGCGTCATAACTAGTACACTCCTCTAGGTCCAGCATGTTATAGGCTTCCCGGGCCTCACCAGTCAACCTGCCCTGGACCAGAGCAGCCCAATCATCTTCCGGCCACTCCTTCAGAGTTGCTATCCGTTCAAAGTGTTCGAAGAACGCCTCAGCTTCTTATGGTTCGAACGTAGGTAAGTCACGTTCCCTTACCCTGAGGTCATCCCGCCGTGCAGGTAGTGAGGGCAGACCACGTTCAACGCGACGCAATTCGACTTCTTTCTTTGCCTTAATCTCCTCCAGTCGCAGTTGTCTCTCTCCTTCTTCTCGCTGCAGCCGAGCTTCTCGCTCCTCTCGCTGCAGCTCAGCCGCACGTTCCTCTCGCTGCAGCTCAGCCGCACGTTCCTCTCGCTGCAGCTCAGCCGCACGTTCCTCTCGCTGCAGCTCAGCCGCACGTTCCTCTCGCTGCAGCTCAGCCGCACGTTCCTCTCGCTGCAGCTCAGCCGCACGTTCCTCTCGCTGCAGCTCAGCCGCACGTTCCTCTCGCTGCAGCTCAGCCGCACGTTCCTCTCGCTGCATTTGCGCTTCTCTCTCCTCTCGTCGCAGCTGGGCTTCCAGTTGCATCTTCATTATTTCCAGTTGCAGGCTCCTCTTACTACAGCTGGACCTTCCACTGCTCCCATGTTCACTGTGAATTCTCTCCACACTGGTAGGCGCTTGGGGAGGCCCTAGTCGGGACGGTTCACCTTGTGACGGCTCTCCTCTGGACGGCTCCTCTTGAGATGGCTCCTCTCCCGTCGCTTCCTCTCGAGCTGTGAGTTGTGCCATGATCTCTATCCTTCGCTCCACTACCTTAGTCGTCCTCAACCTGATCCCAAAGTGGTTTGCCACTTGTTGGAGCTGGGCCTTGGTACACTCTTCCAAAATTCTCTCGTCCCTTGTGTCAATAAATTTCTTTACTTTGTCTTCCTCCATCTCTATATCATTGAGCATACACGACAGCACAGACAAGTTAGTAGGCACTAATTTCACCGTTTCAGTCCCTTAGCCGGTCGAGTAACAGTACCACGGAATTCACTGGCCACACTGTATTAGTACCCTGGCAACACTTGTCTTGAAATTTGGTCCACACTGTAGCTTGATCCACGCTTCCTGGCGAAGTTCCCAGTTCTTGGCTACTGGGGTTCGAATCCTGGCAAGGTCGCCAGTTCTCTTGTCACGTGGGGGTGGGCGGTCCGGGGCTCTGCTAACACTCGGCTGCTAGGGGCTCAAAGGGCCCAAATACTCAGCCCCTCCGACTCCCTGGATTCACCGGAGTCTCCTTGGTCACACAAGATAGGACCAACAATGCCCACCTCCGCAGGTCTTTGCTTCCACCACAAAGGGGTGCCACTGATTCACCCTGGAAGCCCTTCAGTCAACCACGGGGAAACTGCTGTTAACAGTTCCGGCCTAGACCCGTGGGGGAGTGAAGGAAGACTCAGGCTTACCTATAACCATAACCTCCCTGAGTCTTGCCTGCCAGACAAAAAAAAGTTGCAGGAACTCCTTTCCCGCCTGTCTTCTCTATCTTCCTCTTAGCAAGGTCGCCAGCTGGGTTATTATATCTGCACCCCAGCAATGCAGTTCAGTGGGTGTATCATATATCGTTTGTAGCCAGAAATGTATGCTCATAGAGAAATATCACAAATGGAGGCACACTCAAACACAGTAATAAAATGTGTGGATTTACTGACGCAAATTACATGAACACACACACACAATCACAAGTAATACATGAATATGGAATATGGATAATGAGTCTGGAGATCGTCAGCCTCTTCTTCCACGACCTCCAACTCTCCTTCAACTGGGCAGGAAGACAGGAGTCTCACACTCTCACAGGAGGGCCTCTTCACCACGTCGGCACCTCTTCTTCACTGTCTTGCCATCCATACACACTGTCCTCTCTGACAGTCCTGGACACAAGCTGCCTTGCAGCCTATTCTACTATTAAAGTAATAAAGTCTTGCTGCCACATACACAAGTAAATATTGTGGCCTAACTAGCCTACTCATACAAGGGGTAATGGGAGGGAAAAATGATCTACCTTACACTCCTGGCTCACGACGCCTGTCCCTCGATGGTGTGAGGTTCCCACGCTTCCTTGGGTCGATCCTCGACGATCCAGGGCGTTCCACAGGTCCTCAGGTGTCGTGAAGCCTTCGCGTCGTCGCCGTTCCAATCCCTGAGATTCAGCTGCCCCAATCCTGGTTCATCGATGGGCGCTGAGCTAATCACTATTTTTCCCCACACTCGCCTCTCCCACAGGGCGTCGCTCCTTGTCCTAGGCACGGTGTCGTCCTTCCAAGATTCTCAGTGGATGTGACCCCAGTCACAGCTAGCTTGCTCGCCCACCTTCCAGACCTCAACGTCCAGCCAGCGGCGCCGCCCAGCGTCGTCGCCGACTATTTTCCAAGTTTGGGCACTTCTCTGCTCACTGAACTTGGTTCCTCTTTTGCTTCCCAGAAGCGCAGGGTCTCCAATAACTGTGGTAGGCTGCGCAGGCCAGCTCAATCCACTGAACAAGGCTTGCAGAGCCTCCAATCTTTGAGAGCAGACCGAGGCGCGTCCTGTCGCTTCCACGGTCAGTACAACTCTGACGTTGGCGCCGCCCGGGGCACTCGGTGACGTCATGGCGGGCCCTGATTTGTCGCCCGCGACCTACGTCGGCCAATCCGCGATCGGCTTGTCTCCCTTCCAAAAGGTCATATCTGCCGTAGGGGATACTGTTTCATTTTATAACAGGGCGCCAATTTTCCTTTATTTACAACTTATAATATAACCTCCTTCCATTAAATGGCAGCCGGTCTGGTCGCCACATATATCATTAGACTCCCTGAACCTCAGAGAATCAGTAGGGAGAGCTGATATGACTCTTTAAGCCGGCAAACGAAAGAAATAGGAGAGGGCACCGTAACAGTGTGTGGTGTGAAAAAAAGTAGTTAGTAAACAGTTGATTGACGGTTGAGAGGTGGGCCGAAAGAGCAAAGCTCAACCACCGCAAACACAACTAGGTGAATGCAACTAGTGAATACAGTTTCAAGTGTAGATATGATTGAGCCCAGAAGGCTCAGGAACCTGTACACCAGTTGATTGACAGTTGAGAGGTGGAACCAAAGAGCCAGAGTTCAAGCCCCGCAAGCACAAATAGGTTAGTACAAATAGGTGAGTACATTCTGCCCATTACACTCACCATAACATGACCCTATGCCTACTCATAACACACACATAGGCCTCCATGTTGCCAATAACACACATGCCCGCATGATGCACATAACACATATACACATGACCCCATGATGCCGATAGCACACACACACATGCCTCAATGCTTGCCATAAAACACACACACACACACACACACACACACACACACACACACACACACACACACACACACACACACACACACACACCCCCCCCCCCTCTTTGAAAAAAAAAAGGTGACACCCCTAGGGTCTACACTTGCAGCAGAGGAGCTCCAGCATATTTCAATAATCCTAAGTATTGTAGTACAGGTTGATGGTAGTGAGTGGTGTCCCAGAGAACATAAAGGTATAGTGCTCTTGAAAAATAGGTGAGATAACAGGAAAGTGCTAAGGGAAGTGAAAAATCGGATGAGAAAAAGTTGCCCTAGTGTTTACAGTGCAGAGAAGAACATTCAAGATGGCCACTGGCAAGGGGAAAAACAAAACAGAGCTTGATTTTGAGGGATTCAATGAAGAAAGCATTGATATTAGTAGTCTACATAACAAGTTGGTAAATTTAGATACTATAGTGAACTCTCATGTAGAAATAATTAGTAAATTGAAATAACCCATAACACACACACACAGACCCAATACTGCCCATTACATACACATATGCCCCAATGTCTGCTGCCTACAACACACACACACATGCCCCCATGCTGCACATAACACGTACACATATGACCCCCATGCTGCCCATAACAAACACACATACCTAAATGCTTGCCATTACATAAACATGCCCCCCGTCTTGCCCATAACACACACATATGCCCCTCATACTGCGCATAACCCACAAACACATTCACGCCAAGGGTAGTGAACACCATGCCAAGGGTAGTGAACACCATGCCAAGGGTAGTGAACACCATGCCAAGGGTAGTGAACACCATGCCAAGGGTAGTGAACACCATGCCAAGGGTAGTGAACACCACGCTAAAGGTAGTGAACACCACGCTAAAGGTAGTGAACACCACGCTAAAAGAAGTGAACACCACGCCAAGGGTAGTGAACACCAGGAAAAGGGTAGTAAACACCACGCCAGGAGTAGTGAACTCCACGCTATGAGTAGTGAACACCACGCCAAGGATAGTAAACACCAGGCCAAAGGTAGTGAACACCATGCTAAAGGTAGTGAACATTACGCCAAGAATAGTGAACACCATGCCAAGGGAAGTGAACACCATGCCAAGGGTAATGAACACCACGTCAAGGGTAGTGAACACCACGCCAAGGGTAGTGAACACCACGCCAAGGGTAGTGAACACCACGCTAAGGGTAGTGACTACCACGCCAAGGGTAGTGAACACCACGCCAAGGGTAGTGAACACCATGCCAAGGGTAGTGAACACCATGCCAAGGGTAGTGAACACCATGCCAAGGGTAATGAACACCACGCAAAGGTAGTGAACACCACGCCAAGGGTAGTGAACACCATGCCAAGGGTAGTGAACACCATGCCAAGGGTAATGAACACCACGCAAAGATAGTGAACACCACGCCAAGGGTAGTGAACACCATGCCAAGGGAAGTGAACACCATGCCAAGGGTAATGAACACCACGTCAAGGGTAGTGAACACCACGCCAAGGGTAGTGAACACCACGCCAAGGGTAGTGAACACCACGCTAAGGGTAGTGACTACAACGCCAAGGGTAGTGAACACCACGCCAAGGGTAGTGAACACCATGCCAAGGGTAGTGAACACCATGCCAAGGGTAGTGAACACCATGCCAAGGGTAATGAACACCACGCAAAGGTAGTGAACACCACACAAAAGGTAGTGAACACCATGTCAAGGGTAGTGAACATCATGCCAAGGGTAGTGAACACAACGCCAAGGGTAGTGAACACCACGCCAAGGGTAGTGAACATCACTCCAAGGATAGTGAACACCATGCTAAGGGTAGGGAACACCACGCCAAGGGTAGTGAACAACATCCCAAGAGTAGTGAACACCACGCCAAGGGTAGTGAACACCACGCCAAGGGTAGTGAACACCATGCAAAGGGTAGTGAACACCACGCCAAGGGTACTGAACACCACACCAAGGGTAGTGAACACCACGTCAAGGGTAGTGAACACCATGCCAAGGGAAGTGAACAACACGCCAAGGGTAATGAACACCACACCACGGGCAGTGAACACCACGTCAAGAGTAGTGAACACCACGCCAAGGGTAGTGAACACCACGCCAAGGGTAGTGAACACCACACAAGGGGTAGTGAACACCACACCAAGGGTAGTGAACTCCATGTCAAGGTTAGTGAAAACCGTGCTAAGAGTAGTGAACACCGTGCCAAAGGTATTGAACACTATGCCAAGGGTAGTGAACACCATGCCAAAAGTAGTGAACACCACGCCTGGGGTAGTGAACACCACGCCATGGGTAGTGAACACCAAATCAAGGGTAGTGAACACCATGCCAAGGATAGTGAACACCACGCCAAGGGTAGTGAACACCAGTCGAACAGTAGTGAACACTATGCCATGGGTAGTGAACACCACGCCAAGGGTAGTGAACACCAAAACAAGGGTAGTGAACACCAAGCAAATGGAAGTGAACACCATGCCAAGGGTAGTGAATACCACGCCAAGGGTAGTGAACACCACGCAAAGGGTAATGAAAACCATGCCAAGGGTAGTGAACACCACGCCAAGGGTAGTGAACATCACGCCAAGGGTAGTGAACACTACGCCAAGGGTAGTGAACACCACGCAAAGGGTAGTGAACACAACGCCAAGGGTAGTGAACACCACGCTAAGGATAGTGAACACCACGCCAAGGGCAGTGAACACCACGCCAAGGGTAGTGAACACCATGTCAAGGGTAGTGAACACCACGCCAACGGTAGTGAACACAACGCCAAGGGTAGTGATCACCACGCTATGGGTAGTGAACACCACGCTAAAGGTAGTGAACACCACACCAAGGGTAGTGAACACCACGCCAAAAATAGTGATCACCACGTCAAGGGTAGTGAACACCACGCCAAGGGTAGTGAACACCATGCCAAGAGTAGTGAACACCACGCCAAAGGTAGTGAATACCACGTTAAGGGTAGTGAACACTACGCTAAGGGTAGTGAACACCACGCCAAGGGTAGTGAACACCATGCCAAGAGTAGTGAACACCACGCCAAAGGTAGTGAATACCACGTTAAGGGTAGTAAACACTACGCAAAGGGTAGTGAACACCACACCAAAGGTAGTGAACACCACGCCTGGAGTAGTGAATACCACATAACGGGTAGTGAACACCACGCCAGGAGTAGTGAACACTATGCCAAGGGTAGTGAACACCACGCCAAGGGTAGTGATCACCATACCAAGGGTAGTGAACACCACACTAAGGATAGTGAACACCACGTTAAGGATAGTGACCACCACGCCAAGTTCAGTGAACACCAAACCAAGGGTAGTGAACACCACGCCAAGTTCAGTGAACACCACGCCACGTTCAGTGAATACCACGCCAAGGGTAGTGAACACCACACCAAGGGTAGTGAACACCACGCCAAAAGAAGTGAACACCACGCCAAGGGTAGTGAATACGACGCCAAGGGTAGTGAACACCACGCCAAGGGTAGTGAACACTATGCCAAGGGTAGTGAACACTATGCCAAGGGTAATGAACACCACGCACAGGGTTGTGAACACCACGTTAAGGATAGTGAACACCACGCCAGAGGTAGTGAACACCACGCCAAGGTTAGTGAACACCAAGCCAAGGGTAGTGAACACAACGCCAAGGGTAGTGAACAAGACACCAAGGGTAGTGAACACCACGCCAAGGGTAGTGAACACCACGCCAAGGGTAGTGAACACCACGTTAAGGGTAGTGAACACCACGCCAAGTGTAGTGAACACCACGCCAAGGGTAGTGAACACCTCGCTAAGGGTAGTGAACACCACGCCAAAGGGAGTGAACACCACACAAAGTGTAGTGAACACCACGTCAATGGTAGTGAACAGCATGTCAAGGGCAGTGAATACCACTCCAAGGGTAGTGAACACCACATCAAGAGAAGTGAACACCATGCCAAGGGTAGTAAACACCACGCAGAGATAGTGAACAACAACCCAAGGGTAGTGAACAACATGCCAAGGGCAGTGAACACCACGCCAAGGATAGTGAACACCACGCCAAGTGTAGTGAACACCACGCCAAGGGAAGTGAACACCACGCTAACGGAAGTGAACATCACGCCAAGGGTAGTGAACACAACACAAAAGGTAGTGAACACCATGTCAAGGGTAGTGAACATCATGCCAAGGGTAATGAACACCACGCCAAGGGTAGTGAACACCACGAAAAGGGTAGTGAACAACACCCAAAGGGTAGTGAACACAACGTTAAGGGTAGTGAACTCCATGTCAAGGTTAGTGAAAACCGTGTTAAGAGTAGTGAACACCGTACCAAGGGTATTGAACACTATGCAATGGGTAGTGAACACCATGCCAAAAGTAGTGAACACCACGCCTGGGGTAGTGAACACCACGCCATGGGTAGTGAACACCAAATCAAGGGTAGTGAACACCATGCCAAGGGTAGTGAACACCACGCCAACTGTAGTGAACACCAGTCGAACAGTAGTGAACACCATGCCATGGGTAGTGAACACCACGCCAAGGGTAGTGAACACCAAAACATGGGTAGTGAACACCAAGCAAAGGGAAGTGAACACCATGCCAAGGGTAGTGAATACCACGCCAAGGGTAGTGAACACCACGCAAAGGGTAATAAAAACCATGCCAAGGGTAGTGAACACCACGCGAAGGGTAGTGAACATCATGCCAAGGGTAGTGAACACTACGCCAAGGGTAGTGAACACCACGCAAAGGGTAGTGAACACAACGCCAAGGGTAGTGAACACCACGCTAAGGATAGTGAACACCACACCAAGGGTAGTGAACACCACGCCAAGGGTAGTGAACACCATGTCAAGGGAAGTGAACACCACGCCAACGGTAGTGAACACACGCCAAGGGTAAAACACAAACACAACGCCAAGGGTAAAACCGCTCTAATCCGGCTGAAACGTCGATATATGCAATAGAAGTAGAACTTCTTCCCTTTTCAATATCTTACTCTGTATTTTAACGAGAAACAAATAGTTGATTGAAAATGAAGTATTTAAGGTTAATTTATAATCAATTATGTGTTTGCATAATTTTTATCGTATATTTAATGAATTATTAACAATAAACTGAAAATTCACAAAAACGTTAAAAAACGGCAAAAAACTGCCTAATTCGATGATAATTTGTTTAAATCACATAAAGGAAAAGGGGATGATAAACGTCAAAATATTGCTAAATTCGATTATTTTTAGTACAAAACAAAATGCAAGAAATCTTGCTTAAAATGCAATATTATGCAAAATTCTGAGATTTGAAGGCCAAATCACATATCTTGATACTACATGAAATAGTATCGAAATATTGGTAAAAATGAATATATATACGTAATATCAAACAACATGAAAAACGTGAAAAAAGTCACTTTTATACCAAATTTGAGGATTTTAACTTCGAATCATAAAGCGAGGTTTCGTATTATTTAGATCCAAGAAAAGACATATGGCAATATTGTTTCCAATACAAATGATAAAAACCAATGTGTTTTCATTAGAATTAAATAAATGTTCCTGATTTTCCGTTGATATTTCCGATGGAAGATGTACACGTAAAACCGGTCTATTAAGGCTGAAACGACGATATATGCAATAAAAACCGAACTTCTCCCCATTTCAATATCTCACTCAGTATTTTAACGAGAAACAAACAGATGATTGAAAATGAAATATTTAAGGTTATTATCTAATCAATTATGTGTTTGCATCATTTTTATCGTATATTTAATGAATTAATACCAATAAACTGAAAATTCACAAAAACGTGGAAAAACGGCAAAATATTGCCTTATTCGATGAAATTTTGTTTAAATCACATAAAGGAAAAGGGAATGATAAACGTCAAAATATTGCTAAATTCGATGATTTTTAGTATAAAACATAATGCAAGAAGCTTGCTTAAAAATGCAAAATTTGCGAAATTCTGATATATGACGGCCAAATCACATATCATAAGAAAACATGAAGTAGTATCGAAATATTGGTAAAAACGAATATATTTACGTAAAATCACACTACATGTAAAACGTGAAAAAAGTCACTATTTTACCATATTTGAGGATTTTACCTTCAAATCATAGAACGAGGTTTCGTATTATTTAGATCCAAGAAAAGACATATGACAATGTTGTTTCCAATACAAATGATAAAAACCAATGTGTTTTCATTAGAATTAACTAAAATGTTCATGATTTTCCGTTTATATTACCGATGGAAGATGTACACGTAAAACCGCTCTAATCCGGCTGAAACGTCGATATATGCAATAAAAACCAAACTTCTCCCCTTTTCAATATCTTACTCTGTATTTTAACGAGAAACAAATAGTTGATTGAAAATGAAGTATTTAAGGTTAATTTCTAATCAATTATGTGTTTGCATCATTTTTATCGTATATTTAATGAATTAATACCAATAAACTGAAAATTCACAAAAACGTGGAAAAACGGCAAAATATTGCCTAATTCGATGATATTTTGTTTAAATCACAATAAGGAAAAGGGGATGATAAACGTCAAAATATTGCTAAATTCGATAATTTTTAATACGAAACAAAATGCAAGAAAACTTGCTTAAAATGCAATATTATGCGAAATTCTGAGATTTGAAGGCCAATTCACATATCTTGATACTACACGAAATAGTATCGAAATATTGGTAAAAATGAATATATATACGTAATATCAAACAACATGAAAAACGTGAAAAAAGTCACTATTATACCAAATTTGAGGATTTTAACTTCGAATCATAAAGCGAGGTTTCGTATTATTTAGATCCAAGAAAAGACATATGACAATGTTGTTTCCAATACAATTGATAAAAACCAATGTGTTTCCATTAGAATTAACTAAAATGTTCATGATTTTCCGTTTATATTACCGATGGAAGATGTACACGTAAAACCGCTCTATTTCGGCTGAAACGTCGATATATGCAATAAAAACCAAACTTCTTCCCTTTTCAATATCTCACTCAGTATTTTAACGAGAAACAAATAGATGATTGAAAATTAAGTATTTAAGGTTATTATCTAATCAATTATGTGTTTGCATCATTTTTATCGTATATTTAATGAATTCATACCAATAAACTGAAAATTCACAAAAAAGTGGAAAAACGGCAAAATATTGCCTAATTCGATGATATTTTGTTTAAATCACATAAAGGAAAAGGGGATGATAAACGTCAAAATATTGCTAAATTCGACGATTTTTAATACTAAACAAAATGCAAGTAACTTGCTTAAAAATGGAAAATTTGCGAAATTCTGGGATATGACAGCCAAATAACATATCGTGAGAAAACATGAAGTAGTATCGAAATATTGGGTAAAATGAACATATTTACGTAAAATCACACTACATGAAAAACGTGAAAAAAATCAATATTTTACCATATTTGAGGATTTTAACTTCATATCATAAAGCGAAGTTTCGTATTAAGAAGATCCAAGAAAAGACATATGACAATGTTGTTTCCAATACAAATGATAAAAATCAGTGCTTTTTCATTAGAATTAACTAAAATGTTCATGATTTTCCGTTTATATTACCGATGGAAGATATACACGTAAAACCGCTCTAATCCGGCTTAAACGTCGATATATGCAATAAAAGTAGAACTTCTCCCCTTTTCAATATCTTACTCTGTATTTTAACGAGAAACAAATAGTTGATTGAAAATGAAGTATTTAAGATTAATTTCTAATAAATTATGTGTTTGCATCATTTTTATCGTATATTTAATGAATTATTAACAATAAACTAAAAATTCACAAAAACGTGGAAAAACGGCAAAATATTGCCTAATTCGATGAAGTTTTGTTTAAATCACATGAAGGAAAAGGGGATGATAAACGTAAAAATATTGTTAAATTCGATAATTTTTAGTACGAAACAAAATGCAAGAAACTTGCTTAAAAATGCTAAATTTGCGAAATTCTGATATATGACGGCCAAATCAGATATATTGATACATGAAGTAGTATCGAAATATTAGTAAAAACGAATATATTTACGTAAAATCACACTACATGTAAAACGTGAAAAAAGTCACTATTTTACCATATATGAGGATTTTAACTTCAAATCATAGAACGAGGTTTCGTATTATTTAGATCCAAGAAAAGACATATGACAATGTTGTTTCCAATACAAATGATAAAAACCAATGTGTTTTCATTAGAATTAACTAAAATGTTCCTGATTTTCCGTTTATATTACCGATGGAAGATGTACACGTAAAACCGCTCTATTCTGGCTGAAACGTCGATATATGCAATAAAAACCAAACTTCTCCCCTTTTCAATATCTCACTCAGCATTTTAACGAGAAACAAATAGATGATTGAAAATGAAGTATTTAAGGTTATTATCTAATCAATTATGTGTTTGCATCATTTTTATCATATATTTAATGAATTAATACCAATAAACTGAAAATTCACAAAAACGTGAAAAAACGGCAAAATATTGCCTAATTCGATGATATTTTGTTTAAATCACATAAAGGAAAAGGAGATGATAAACGTCAAAATATTGCTAAATTCGACGATTTTTAATACAAAACAAAATGCAAGTAACTTGCTTAAAAATGGAAAATTTGCGAAATTCTGAGATATGACAGCCAAATAACATATCGTGAGAAAACATGAAGTAGTATCGAAATATTGCGTAAAACGAACATATTTACGTAAAATCACACTACATGAAAAACGTGAAAAAAATCAATATTTTACCATATTTGAGGATTTTAACTTCATATCATAAAGCGAAGTTTCGTATTAAGAAGATCCAAGAAAAGACATATGACAATGTTGTTTCCAATACAAATGATAAAAATCAGTGCTTTTTCATTAGAATTAACTAAAATGTTCCTGATTTTCCGTTTATATTACCGATGGAAGATGTACACGTAAGCCGCTCTAATCCGGCTTAAACGTCGATATATGCAATAAAAGTACAACTACTCCCCTTTTCAATATCTTACTCTGTATTTTAACGAGAAACAAATAGTTGATTGAAAATGAAGTATTTAAGATTAATTTCTAATAAATTATGTGTTTGCATCATTTTTATCGTATATTTAATGAATTATTAACAATAAACTAAAAATTCACAAAAACGTGGAAAAACGGCAAAATATTGCCTAATTCGATGAAGTTTTGTTTAAGTCACATGGAGGAAAAGGGGATGATAAACGTCAAAATATTGCTAAATTCGATGATTTTTAGTATAAAACAAAATGCAAGAAACTTGCTTATAAATGCAAAATTTGCGAAATTCTGATATATGACGGCCAAATCACATATCATGAGAAAACATGAAGTAGTATCGAAATATTGGTAAAAACGAATATATTTACGTAAAATCACACTACATGTAAAACGTGAAAAAAGTCACTGTTTTACCAATTTTGAGGATTTTAACTTCGAATCATAAAGCGAGGTTTCGTATTCCTTAGATCCAAGAAAAGACATATGACAATGTTGTTTCCGATACAAATTATAAAAACCAATGTGTTTTCATTAGAATTCACTAAAATGTTCATGATTTTCCGTTTATATTACCGATGGAAGATGTACACGAAAAACCGGTCTATTCCGGCTGAAACGTCGATATATGCAATAAAAAACAAACTTCTCCCCTTCTCAATATCTTTCTCAGTATTTTACGAGCAACAAATTAATGATTGAAAATTAAGTATTTAAGGTTATTATATAATCAATTATGTTTTTGCATCATTTATTTCATATATTTATTGAATTAATACCAATAAACTGAAAATTCATAAAACGTGGAAAAACGGCAAAATATTGCCTAATTCGATGATATTTTGTTTAAATCACATAGAGGAAAAGGGGGTGATAAACGTCAAAATATTGCTAAATTCGATGATTTTTAGTACAAAATAAAATGCAACAAAACTTGCTTAAAATGCAATATTATGCGAAATTCTGAGATTTGAAGGCCAAATCACATATCGTGATACTGCATGAAATAGTATCGAAGTATTGTTAAAATTGAATGTATTTACGTAGTATCAAACTACATGAAAAACGTGAAAAAAGTTACGATTATACCAATTTTGAGGATTTTAACTTCGAATCATAAAGGGAGGTTTCGTATTGCTTAGATCCAAGAAAAGACATATGACAATGTTGTTTCCGATACAAATGATAAAAACCAATGTGTTTTCATTAGAATTAACTAAAATGTTCATGATTTTCCGTTTATATTACCGATGGAAGATGTACACGTAAAACCGCTCTAATCCGGCAGAAACGTCGATATATGCAATAAAAATAGAACTTCTCCCCTTTTCAATATCTTACTTTGTATTTTAACGAGAAACAAATAGTTGATTGAAAATGAAGTATTTAAGGTTAATTTCTAATCAATTATGTGTTTGCATCATTTTTATCGTATATTTAATGAATTATTAACAATAAACTGAAAATTCACAAAAACGTGGAAAAACGGGAAAAAATTGCCTAATTCGATGATATTTTGTTTAAATCACATGAAGGAAAAGGGGATGATAAAAGTCAAAATATTGCTAAATTCGATGATTTTTAGCATAAAACAAAATGCAAGAAACTTGCTTAAAAATGCAAAATTTGCGAAATTCTGAGATATGACGGCCAAATCACATATCGTGAGAAAACATAAAGTCGTATCGAAATATTGGTAAAAACGAATATATTTACGTAAAATCACACTACATGAAAAACGTGAAAAATGTTACTATTTTACCATATTTGAGGATTTTAACTCCAAATCATAGAGCGAGGTTTCGAATTATTTAGATCCAAGAAAATACATATGACAATGTTGTTTCCAATAAAAATGATAAAAACCACTGTGTTTTCATTAGAATTAACTAAAATGTTCCTGATTTTCCGTTAATATTACCAATGGAAAATGTTCACGTAAAACCGCTCTATTCCGGCTGAAACGTCGATATATGCAATAAAAACCAAACTTCTCCCCTTTTCAATATCTCACTCAGTATTTTAACGAGAAACAAATAGATGATTGAAAATTAAGTATTTAAGGTTATTATCTAATCAATTATGTGTTTGAATCATTTTTATTGTATATTTAATGAATTAATACCAATAAACTGAAAATTCACAAAAACGTGGAAAAACGACAAAATATTGCCTAATTCGATGATATTTTGTTTAAATCACATGAAGGAAAAGGGGATGATAAACGTCAAAATATTGCTAAATTCGACGATTTTTAATACAAAACAAAATGCAAGTAACTTTCTTAAAAATGCAAAATTTGCGAAATTCTGTGATATGACGGCCAAATCACATATCATGGGAAGACATGAAGAAGTATCGAAATATTGGTAAAAACGAATATATTTACGTAAAATCACACTTCATGAAAAACGTGAAAAAAGTCACTATTTTGTATATTTCAGGATTTTAACTTCAAATCATAGAGCGAGGTTTCGTAATACCAATAAACTGAATATTCACAAAAACGTGGAAAAACGACAAAATATTGCCTAATTCGATGATATTTTGTTTAAATCACATAAAGGAAAAGGGGGTGATAAACGTCAAAATATTGCTAAATTCGATGATTTTTAGTACAAAACAAAATGCAAGAAAACTTGCTTAAAATGCAATATTATGCGAAATTCTGTAATTTGAAGGCTAAATCACATATCGTGATACTGCATGAAATAGTATCGAAGTATTGGTAAAATTGAATGTATTTACGTAATATCAAACTACATGAAAAACGTGAAAAAAGTTACGATTATACCAATTTTGAGTATTTAAACTTCGAATCATAAAGCGAGGTTTCGTATTGCTTAGATCCAAGAAAAGACATATGACAATGTTGTTTCCGATACAAATGATAAAAACCAATGTGTTTTCATTAGAATTAACTAAAATGTTCCTGATTTTCCGTTTATATTACCGATGGAAGATGTACACGTAAAACCGCTCTATTCCGGCTGAAACGTCGATATATGCAATAAAAACCGAACTTCGAACATGAAGTAGTATCGAAATATTGGTATAAATGAATATATATACGTAATATCAAACAACATGAAAAACGTGAAAAAAGTCACTATTATACCAAATTTGAGAATTTTAACTTCGAGTCATAAAGCGAGGTTTCGTATTATTTAGATCCAAGAAAAGACATATGGCAATGTTGTTTCCAATACAAATGATAAAAAAACAATGTGTTTTCATTAGAAATAAATAAAATGTTCATGATTTTCCGTTTATATTACCGATGGAAGATGTACACGTAAAACCGCTCTATTCCGGCTGAAACGTCGATATATGCAATAAAAACCGAACTTCTCCCCTTTTTAATATCTTACTCAGTATTTTAACGAGAAACAAATAGATGATTGAAAATGAAGTATTTAAGGTTATTATCTAATCAATTATGTGTTTGCATCATTTTTATCGTATATTTTATGAATTAATACCAATAAACTGAAAATTCATAAAACGTGGAAAAACGGCAAAATATTGCTAAATTCGACGATTTTTAATACAAAACAAAATGCAAAAAACTTGCTTACAAATGCAAAATTTGCGAAATTCTGAGATATGACGGCCAAATCACATATCGTGAGAAAACATGAAGTAGTATCGAAATATTGGGTAAAACGAATATATTTACGTAAAATCACACTAAATGAAAAACGTGAAAATAGTCACTATTTTACCATATTTGAGGATTTTAACTTCAAATCATAGAGCGAGGTTTCGTATTATTTTGATCCAAGAAAAGACATATGAAAATGTTGTTTCCAATACAAATGATTAAAACCAATGTCTTTTCATTAGAATTACCGAAAATGTTCCTAATTTTCCGTTTATATTACCGATGGAAGATGTACACGTAAACCGGTCTATTCCGGCTGAAACCTCGATATATGCAATAAAAAACAAACTTCTGCCCTTCTCAATATCTTGCTCAGTATTTTACGAGCAACAAATAAATGATTGAAAATGAAGTATTTAAGGTTATTATCAAAATTGACAAAAACGTGGAAAAACGGCAAAATATTGCCTCTTTCGATGATATTTTGTTTAAATCACATAAAGGAAAAGGGGGTGATAAACGTCAAAATATTGCTAAATTCGATTATTTTTAGTACGAAACAAAATGCAAGTAACTTGTTTAAAAATGCAAAATTTGCGAATTTCTGAGATATGACGGCCAAATAACATATCGTGAGAAAACATGAAGTAGTATCGAAATATTGGGTAAAACGAATATATTTACGTAAAATCACACTACATGAAAAACGTGAAAAAAAAATCAATATTTTACCATATTTGAGGATTTTAACTTCATATCATAAAGCGAAGTTTCGTATTAAGAAGATCCAAGAAAAGACATATGACAATGTTTTTTCCAATACAAATGATAAAAATCAGTGCTTTTTCATTAGAATTAACTAAAATGTTCCTGATTTTCCGTTTATATTACCGATGGAAGATGTACACGTAAAACCGCTCTAATCCGGCTGAAACGTCGATATATGCAATAAAAGTAGAACTGCTCCCCTTTTCAATATCTTACACTGTATTTTAACGAGAAACAAATAGTTGATTGAAAATGAAGTATTTAAGGTTAATTTCTAATCAATTATGTGTTTGCATCATTTTTATCGTATATTTAATGAATTGTTAACAATAAACTGAAAATTCACAAAAACGTTAAAAAACGGCAAAAAATTGCCTAATTCGATGTTATTTTGTTTAAATCACATGAAGGAAAAGGGAATGATAAACGTCAAAATATTGCTAAATTCGATTATTTTTGGTACGAAACAAAATGCAAGAAAACTTGCTTAAAATGAAATATTATGCGAAATTCTGAGATTTGAAGGCCAAATCACATATCTTGATACTACATGAAATAGTATCGAAATATTGGTAAAATGAATATATATACGTATTATCAAACAACATGAAAAACGTGAAAAATGTCACTATTATACCAAATTTGAGGATTTTAACTTCGAATCATAAAGCGAGGTTTCGTATTATTTAGATCCAAGAAAAGACATATGACAATGTTGTTTCCAATACAAATGATAAAAACCAATGTGTTTTCATTAGAATTAACTAAAATGTTCATGATTTTCCGCTTATATTACCGATGGAAGATGTACACGTAAAACCGCTCTCTTCCAGCTGAAACGTCGATATATGCAATAAAAACCAAACTTCTCCCCTTTTCAATATCTCACTCAGTATTTTAACGAGAAACAAATAGATGATTGAAAATTAAGTATTTAAGGTTATTATCTAATCAATTATGTGTTTGCATCATTTTTATCGTATATTTAATGAATTAATACCAATAAACTGAAAATTCACAAAAACGTGGAGAAACGGCAAAATATTGCCTAATTCGTTGATATTTTGTTTAAATCACATAAAAAAAAAAGGGGATGATAAACGTCAAAATATTGCTAAATTCGACGATTTTTAATACAAAACAAAATGCAAGTAACTTGCTTAAAAATGCAAAATTTGCGAAATTCTGATATATGACGGCTAAATAACATATCGTGAGAAAACATGAAGTAGTATCGAAATATTGGGTAAAACGAATATATTTACGTAAAATCACACTACATGAAAAACGTGAAAAAAATCAATATTTTACCATATTTGAGGATTTTAATTTCATATCATAAAGCGAAGTTTCGTATTAAGAAGATCCAAAAAAAGACATATGACAATGTTGTTTCCAATACAAATGATAAAAATCAGTGCTTTTTCATTAGAATTAACTAAAATGTTCATGATTTTCCGTTTATATTACCGATGGAAGATGTACACGTAAAACCGCTCTAATCCGGGTGAAACGTCGATATATGCAATAAAAGTAGAACTTCTCCCCTTTTCAATATCTTACTCTGTATTTTAACGAGAAACAAATAGTTGATTGAAAATGAAGTATTTAAGGTTAATTTCTAATCAATTATGTATTTGCATCATTTTTATCGTATATTTAATGAATTATTAACAATAAACTAAAAATTCACAAAAACGTGGAAAAACGGCAAAATATTGCCTAATTCGATGAAGTTTTGTTTATATCACATGAAGGAAAAGGGGATGATAAACGTCAAAATATTGCTAAATTCGATGATTTTTAGTATAAAACAAAATGCAAGAAACTTGCTTATAAATGCAAAATTTGCGAAATTCTGATATATGACGGCCAAATCACATATCATGAGAAAACATGAAGTAGTATCGAAATATTGGTAAAAACGAATATATTTACGTAAAATCACACTACATGTAAAACGTGAAAAAGTCACTATTTTACCAATTTTGAGGATTTTAACTTCGAATCATAAAGCGAGGTTTCGTATTCCTCAGATCCAAGAAAAGACATATGACAATGTTGTTTCCGATACAAATGATAAAAACCAATGTGTTTTCATTAGAATTAACTAAAATGTTCATGATTTTCCGTTTATATTACCGATGGAAGATGTACACGTAAAACCGGTCTATTCCGGCTGAAACGTCGATATATGCAATAAAAAACAAACTTCTCCCCTTCTCAATATCTTACTCAGTATTTTACGAGCAACAAATTGATGATTGAAAATTAAGTATTTAAGGTTATTATCTAATCAATTATGTTTTTGCATAATTTATTTCATATATTTAATGAATTAATACCAATAAACTGAAAATTCATAAAACGTGGAAAAACGGCAAAATATTGCCTAATTCGATGATATTTTGTTTAAATCACATAGAGGAAAAGGGGATGATAAACGTCAAAATATTGCTAAATTCGATGATTTTTAGTACAAAATAAAATGCAACAAAACTTGCCTAAAATGCAATATTATGCGAAATTCTGAGATTTGAAGGCCAAATCACATATCGTGATACTGCATGAAATAGTATCGAAGTATTGGTAAAATTGAATGTATTTACGTAGTATCAAACTACATGAAAAACGTGAAAAAAGTTACGATTATACCAATTTTGAGGATTTTAACTTCGAATCATAAAGGGAGGTTTCGTATTGCTTAGATCCAAGAAAAGACATATGACAATGTTGTTTCCGATACAAATGATAAAAACCAATGTGTTTTCATTAGAATTAACTAAAATGTTCATGATTTTCCGTTTATATTACCGATGGAAGATGTACACGTAAAACCGCTCTAATCCGGCAGAAACGTCGATATATGCAATAAAAATAGAACTTCTCCCCTTTTCAATATCTTACTTTGTATTTTAACGAGAAACAAATAGTTGATTGAAAATGAAGTATTTAAGGTTAATTTCTAATCAATTATGTGTTTGCATCATTTTTATCGTATATTTAATGAATTATTAACAATAAACTGAAAATTCACAAAAACGTGGAAAAACGGGAAAAAATTGCCTAATTCGATAATATTTTGTTTAAATCACATGAAGGAAAAGGGGATGATAAAAGTCAAAATATTGCTAAATTCGATGATTTTTAGCATGAAACAAAATGCAAGAAACTTGCTTAAAAATGCAAAATTTGCGAAATTCTGATATATGACGGCCAAATCACATATCGTGAGAAAACATGAAGTCGTATCGAAATATTGGTAAAAACGAATATATTTACGTAAAATCACACTACATGAAAAACGTGAAAAATGTTACTATTTTACCATATTTGAGGATTTTAACTCCAAATCATAGAGCGAGGTTTCGTATTATTTAGATCCAAGAAAAGACATATGACAATGTTGTTTCCAATAAAAATGATAAAAACCACTGTGTTTTCATTAAAATTAACTAAAATGTTCCTGATTTTCCGTTTATATTACCGATGGAAAATGTTCACGTAAAACCGCTCTATTCCGGCTGAAACGTCGATATATGCAATAAAAACCAACTTCTCCCTTTTTCAATATCTCACTCAGTATTTTAACGAGAAGCAAATAGATGATTGAAAATTAAGTATTTAAGGTTATTATCTAATCAATTATGTGTTTGAATCATTTTTATTGTATATTTAATGAATTAATACCAATAAACTGAAAATTCACAAAAACGTGGAAAAACGACAAAATATTGCCTAATTCGATGATATTTTGTTTAAATCACATAAAGGAAAAGAGGATGATAAACGTCAAAATATTGCTAAATTCGACGATTTTTAATACAAAACAAAATGCAAGTAACTTGCTTAAAATGCAAAATTTGCGAAATTCTGAGATATGACGGCCAAATCACATATCGTGGGAAGACATGAAGAAGTATCGAAATATTGGTAAAAACGAATACATTTACGTAAAATCACACTACATGAAAAACGTGAAAAAAGTCACTATTTTGTATATTTCAGGATTTTAACTTCAAATCATAGAGCGAGGTTTCTTATTATTTAGATCCAAGAAAAGACATATGACAATGTTGTTTCCAATACAAATGAAAAAACCAATGTGTTTTCATTAGAATTAACTAAAATGTTCCTGCTTTTCCGTTTATATTACCGATGGAATATGTACACGTAAAACCGGTCTATTCCGGCTGAAACGTCGATATATGCAATAAAAGTAGAACTGCTCCCCATTTCAATATCTTACTCTGTATTTTAACGAGAAACAAATAGTTGATTGAAAATGAAGTATTTAAGGTTAATTTCTAATCAATTATGTGTTTGCATCATTTTTATCGTATATTTAATGAATTATTAGCAATAAACTGAAAAATAACAAAAACGTTATAAAACGGCAAAAAATTGCCTAATTCGATGTTATTTTGTTTAAATCACATGAAGGAAAAGGGGATGATAAACGTCAAAATATTGCTAAATTCGATTATTTTTAGTACGAAACAAAATGCAAGAAAACTTGCTTAAAATGCAATATTATGCGAAATTCTGAGATTTGAAGGCCAAATCACATATCTTGATACTACATGAAATAGTATCGAAATATTGGTAAAAATGAATATATATACGTAATATCAAACAACATGAAAAACGTGAAAAAAGTCACTATTATACCAAATTTGAGGATTTTAACTTCGAATCATAAAGCGAGGTTTCATATTATTTAGATCCAAGAAAAGACATATGACAATGTTGTTTCCAATACAAATGATAAAAACCAATGTGTTTTCATTAGAATTAACTAAAATGTTCATGATTTTCCGTTTATATTACCGATGGAAGATGTACACGTAAAACCGCTCTAATCCGGCTGAAACGTCGATATATGCAATAAAAGTAGAACTTCTCCCCTTTTCAATATCTTACTCTGTATTTTAACGAGAAACAAATAGTTGATTGAAAATGAAGTATTTAAGGATAATTTCTAATCAATTATGTGTTTGCACCATTTTTATCGTATATTTAATGAATTATTAACAATAAACTAAAAATTCACAAAAACGTGGAAAAACGGCAAAATATTGCCTAATTCGATGAAGTTTTGTTTAAATCACATGAAGGAAAAGGGGATGATAAACGTCAAAATATTGCAAAATTCGATAATTTTTAGTACGAAACAAAATGCAAGAAACTTGCTTAAAAATGCAAAATTTGCGAAATTCTGATATATGACGGCCAATTCACATATCTTGATACTACATGAAGTAGTATCGAAATATTAGTAAAAAGGAATATATTTACGTAAAATCACACTACATGTAAAACGTGAAAAAAGTCACTATTTTACCACATTTGAGGATTTTAACTTCAAATCATAGATCGAGGTTTCGTATTATTTTGACCCAAGAAAAGACATATGACAATGTTGTTTCCAATACAAATGATAAAAACCAATGTGTTTTCATTAAAATTACCTAAAATGTTCCTGATTTTTCGTTTATATTACCGATGGAAGATGTACACGTAAAACCGGTCTATTCCGGCTGAAACGTCGATATATTCAATAAAAACCAAACTTCTCCCCTCTTCAATATCTCACTCAGTATTTTAACGAGAAACAAATAGATGATTGAAAATTAAATATTTAAGGTTATTATCTAATCAATTATGTGTTTGCATCATTTTTATCGTATATTTAATGAATTATTAACAATAAACTGAAAATTCACAAAAACGTGGAAAACGGCAAAAAATTGCCTAATTCGATGATATTTTGTTTAAATCACATAAAGTAAAAGTGGATGATAAACATCAAAATATTGCAAAATTCGATGATTTTTAGTATAAAACAAAATGAAAAAAACTTGCTTAAAAATGCAAAATTTGCGAAATTCTGAGATATGACGGCCAAATCACGTATCGTGAGAAAACATTAAGTAGTATCGAAATATTGGTAAAAACGAATATATATACGTAAAATCACACTACATGAAAAACATGAAAAAAGTCACTATTTTACCATATTTGAGGATTTTAACTTCAAATCATAGAGCGAGGTTTCGTATTATTTAGATCCAAGAAAAGACAAATGACAATGTTGTTTCCAATACAAATGATAAAAACCAATGTGTTTTCATTAGAATTAACTAAAATGTTTCTGATTTTCCGTTTATATTACCGATGGAAGATGTACACGTAAAACCGGTCTATTCCGGCTGAAACGTCGATATATTCAATAAAAACCAAACTTCTCCCCTCTTCAATATCTCACTCAGTATTTTAACGAGAAACAAATAGATGATTGAAAATTAAATATTTAAGGTTATTATCTAATCAATTATGTGTTTGCATCATTTTTATCGTATATTTAATGAATTATTAACAATAAACTGAAAATTTACAAAAACGTGGAAAACGGCAAAAAATTGCCTAATTCGATGATATTTTGTTTAAATCACATAAAGTAAAAGTGGATGATAAACATCAAAATATTGCTAAATTCGATGATTTTTAGTATAAAACAAAATGAAAGAAACTTGCTTAAAAATGCAAAATTTGCGAAATTCTGAGATATGACGGCCAAATCACGTATCGTGAGAAAACATTAAGTAGTATCGAAATATTGGTAAAAACGAATATATATACGTAAAATCACACTACATGAAAAACATGAAAAAAGTCACTATTTTACCATATTTGAGGATTTTAACTTCAAATCATAGAGCGAGGTTTCGTATTATTTAGATCCAAGAAAAGACATATGACAATGTTGTTTCCAATACAAATGATAAAAACCAATGTGTTTTCATTAGAATTAACTAAAATGTTTCTGATTTTCCGTTTATATTACCGATGGAAGATGTACACGTAAAACCGGTCTATTCCGGCTGAAACGTCGATATATGCAATAAAAAACAAACTTCTCCCCTTCTCAATATCTTACTCAGTATTTTACGAGCAACAAATAGATGATTGAAAATGAAGTATTTAAGGTTATTATCTAATCAATTATGTGTTTGCATCATTTTTATCGTATATTTAATGAATTAATACCAATAAACTGAAAATTCACAAAAACGTTGAAAAACAGCAAAATATTGCCTAATTCGATGAAATTTTGTTTAAATCACATAAAGGAAAAGGGGATGATAAACGTCAAAATATTGCTAATTTCGATGATTTTTAGTATAAAACAAAATGCAAGAAACTTGCTTAAAAATGCAAAATTTGCGAAATTCTGATATATGACGGCCAAATCACATATCATAAGAAAACATGAAGTAGTATCGAAATATTTGTAAAAACGAATATATTTACGTAAAATCACACTACATGAAAAACGTGAAAAAGTCACTATTTTACCATATTTGAGGATTTTAACTTCAATTCATAAAGCGAGGTTTCGTATTATTTAGATCCAAGAAAAGACATATCACAATGTTGTTTCCAATACTAATGATAAAAACCAATGTGTTTTCATTAGAATTAACTAAAATGTTCCTGATTTTCCGTTTATATTACCGATGGAAGATGTACACGTAAAACCGCTCTATTCCGGCTGAAACGTTGATATATGCAATAAAATCCAAACTTCTCACCTTTTCATTATCTCACTCAGTATTTTAACGAGAAACAAATAGATGATTGAAAATTAAATATTTAAGGTTATTATCTAATAAATTATGTGTTTGCATCATTTTTATCGTATATTTAATGAATTAATACCAATAAACTGAAAATTCACAAAAACGTGGAAAAACGGCAAAATATTGCCTAATTCGATGATATTTTGTTTAAATCACACAAAGGAAAGGGGGATGATAAACGTCAAAATATTGCTAAATTCGACGATTTTTAATACAAAACAAAATGCAAGTAACTTGCTTAAAAATGCAAAATTTGCGAAATTCTGAGATATGACGGCCAAATAACATATCGTGAGAAAACATGAAGTAGTATCGAAATATTGGGCAAAACAAATATATTTACGTAAAATCACACTACATGAAAAACGTGAAAAAATCAATATTTTACGATATTTGAGGATTTTAACTTCATATCATAAAGCGAAGTTTCGTATTAAGAAGATCCAAGAAAAGACATATGACAATGTTGTTTCCAATACAAATGATAAAAATCAGTGCTTTTTCATTAGAATTAACTAAAATGTTCCTGATTTTTCGTTTATATTACCGATGGAAGATGTACACGTAAAACCGCTCTAATCCGGCTGAAACGTCGATATATGCAATAAAAGTAGAACTTCTCACCTTTTCAATATCTTACTCTGTATTTTAACGAGAAACAAATAGTTGATTGAAAATGAAGTATTTAAGGTTAATTTCTAATCAATTATGTGTTTGCATCATTTTTATCGTATATTTAATGAATTATTAACAATAAACTGAAAATTTACAAAAAGTTAAAAAACGGCAAAAAATTGCCTAATTCGATGATATTTTGTTTGAATCACAAGAAGGAAGGAGGGATGATAAACGTCAAAATATTGCTAAATTCGATTATTTTTAGTACGAAACAAAATGCAAGAAAACTTGCTTAAAATGCAATATTATGCGAAGTTCTGAGATTTGAAGGCCAAATCATATATCTTGATACTACATGAAATAGTATCGAAATATTGGAAAAAATGAATATATATACGTAATATCAAACAACATGAATAACGTGAAAAAAGTCACTATTATACCAAATTTGAGGATTTTAACTTCGAATCATAAAGCGAGGTTTCGTATTATTTAGATCCAAGAAAAGACATACGGCAATGTTGTTTCCAATACAAATGATAAAAACCAATGTGTTTTCATTATAATTAAATAAATGTTCCTGATTTTCCGTTTATATTTCCGATAGAAGATGTACACGTAAAACCGCTCTATTAAGGCTGAAACGACGATATATGCAATAAAAACCGAACTTCTTCCCATTTCAATATCTCACTCAGTATTTTAACGAGAAACAAATAGATGATTGAATATGAAGTATTTAAGGTTATTATCTAATCAATTATGTGTTTGCATCATTTTTATCGTAAATTTAATAAATTAATACCAATAAACTGAAAATTCACAAAAACGTGGAAAAACGGCAAAATATTACCTAATTCGATGAAATTTTGTTTAAATCACATAAAGGAAAAGGGAATGATAAACGTCAAAATATTGCTAAATTCGATGATTTTTAGTATAAAACAAAATGCAAGAAACTTGCCTAAAAATGCAAAATTTGCGAAATTCTGATATATGACGGCCAAATCACATATCATGAGAAAACATGAAGTAGTATCGAAATATTGGTAAAAACGAAAATATTTACGTAAAATCACACTACATGTAAAACGTGAAAAAAGTCAATATTTTACCATATTTGAGGATTTTAACTTCAAATCATAGAACGAGGTTTCGTATTATTTAGAGCCAAGAAAAGACATATGACAATGTTGTTTCCAATACAAATGATAAAAACCAATGTGTTTTCATTAGAATTAACTAAAATGTTCCTGATTTTCCGTTTATATTACCGATGGTAGATGTACACGTAAAACCGGTCCATTCCGGCTGAAACGTCGATATATGCAATAAAAACTAAACTTCTCCCTTTTTCAATATCTCACTCAGTATTTTAACGAGAAACAAATAGATGATTGAAAATTAAGTATTTTAGGTTATTATCTAATCAATTATGTGTTTGCATCATTTTTATCATATATTTAATGAATTAATACCAATAAACTGAAAATTCACAAAAACGTTAAAAACGGCAAAATATTGCCTAATTCGATGATATTTTGTTTAAATCACATAAAGGAAAAGGGGATGATAAACATCAAAATATTGCTAAATTCGACGATTTTTAATACAAAACAAAATGAAAGAAACTTGCTTAAAAATGCAAAATTTGCGAAATTCTGAGATATGACGGCCAAATCACATATCGTGAGAAAACATGTAGTAGTATCGAAATATTGGTAAAAACGAATATATTTACGTAAAATCACACTACGTGAAAAACGTGAAAAAAGTCACTATTTTACCATATTTGAGGATTTTAAATTCAAATCATAGAGCGAGGTTTCGTATTATTTAGATCCAAGATAAATATGACATATGACAATGTTGTTTCCAATACAAATGATAAGAACCCATGTGTTTTCATTAGAATTAACTAAAATGTTCCTGATTTTCCGTTTATATTACCGATGGAAGATGTACACGTAAAACCGGTCGATTCCGGCTTAAACGTCGATATATGCAATAAAAAACCAACTTCTCCCCTTCTCAATATCTTACTCAGTATTTTACGAGCAACAAATAGATGATTGAAAATGAAGTATTTAAGGTTATTATCTAATCAATTATGTGTTTGCATCATATTATCGTATATTTAATGAATTAATACCAATAAACTGAAAATTCACAAAAACGTGGAAAAACGGCAAAATATTGCCTAATTCGATGAAATTTTGTTTAAATCACATAAAGGAAAAGGGGATGTATTCGTTTGCCTTGTTTGGGTTGAATGTAGACACAGTAGTCGCTTCTGTATATATTTATTGACCGAGACAACAAGGTATATATCTGGCCAACCGAGGTCCACCTTACTCTGGGTCTGAGAGAGAACTGAGGCTGCTGGGAGCATGGCTTGATGCTCCTCTGTCTGGCATGACGTCAGAGGCCTACTTGCCTGTGATTGGTTACATTTCAACTGACATAGAATTTGAGTATAACACCGCTCGGACACGCTACCAAGTCGACGTCCCTTGTCGACAAGCTCTGGCTAGCTATATAGTTACAATGATACTGAAAGGACCTCGGTGGCATTCAATAATGGCTTACATGTGAAATTTGCATAATAAAACATTGAAAGAAGATCAGGTGTGCGTAATACTAACAACTCGGCATATATGCACCAAAAAAAAATCATCATAATAGGTGAAAATCATGGTAACAATGCTTTGATTAAACCAGAGTATTAAGAACATGTGGATGTCTACTGATCAGATATGAACAATACAACTCAAGGTATTGCCTAAACAAAATTTTTAACATGTGTCAATGGCATGTGCTTGAAAACCATACAATATTAAATAATTATTACATTAATGGAACAAAGTTCTGACCTAACAACCACAATTGAATTTCAAGATAGATAATGATTTTCTTTTTTTCTCTTTTTTTTCTGAAATATACAATATATTTACAAGACCAATGTACAATATATTTAATGTGCCATATATTTACAAGCATATACAAGACCTGGATCAAGAAGACTAACATTTGCATGATAGCAGTCAGGATTCACTGGCCTCAATGTGGTTGCTAGAACATTAATGAACTCTTATGACAAGCACCGTAAAAAATACAAATGGTAGTAGACTTAACAATGGCATCTAATTTATAACAAAATAAAGTTGAGAAGAACTATACATTATATATAATGGTAATAATAAGACACATGTGGTAGAAATACTGCAAATGATTTTTTGTTTTTTTTCAAAACAAACAGAATTACTGCAGAGTGCATTCAATTATAAATTCTGCGGATATCTACACCTAGCTCATCCAGAGCACTATACAACTCTGGCTCTGACTGAAGGTCCGAAACAGATAAAACTTCATGTGACAAACTATCATCTTGAGAGATATCCTCGTTAACATCTAGCCAATGGACATGTGGTGAGTGCACGGTTGAAACGAGAGGTCTAGATCTAAGATTATGATTGCTAGTATGGGGTTGCTGAACATCCAGTGGTCTGTCAACCACAGAAGGTGGTGTCAGAGTAGGAGTATCTGTCTGGGCAAGTTCATTGTCATCTTCCTCATCAGTCTCGTCAACAGTCATTTTAGCTAACTTCATATGGTCTAAATGTTCATTTATATACCCTCCTGTTAACAAGTTCTTAAGTCTGTATTTGTTACCTTTAATAAGCTCGATGACCTTATATGGACCAAAAAATTTCTTAGTTAACTTATATATAGGACCAGACCTGTGTTGGTTAAGTATCATTACTACAGATCCAATAGTTATTTTACTGGGTTTAGTTCGTGCATTTATTGCTAGAGTGAACTCGGCTGTAGCTTTGGACAGTTGTTCTCGTATTTTCTTGAATACTAATTGCATCTGTCTACGCTTCACTTGAACAAAATCATCTACGTTATATAAGGGAGTAGGAGGTACATTAATCAATTCATTAGGGAGGATCTTATCTGTACCATAAAGAATAGTATGAGGTGTGTCACCTGTAGAAACATTAATTGAAGAATTTATAGCACACTGAATTAAGGGTATAAAATCATCCCAATTGTTGTTATCAAAATTCAACGTGACTCTCAAGGCATCTAACACTTTCCTGTTAGTACGTTCAGCTACTTGCTGGATTATAAGGCATGATGCTACATTTTTTGATGTTATTTAAATCACACAAGCTAGTTAGAATACTATTACTGAATTCTGGACCATTATCTGAAAGGATTACTTTAGGCATACTATATCTACAAATTATTTGGTCATGGAATGCGCTGGCTATGGTTTCTGCTGTTTTGTTCGGGATAGGAACTAGTTCGCAAAACCGTGAAAAATTATCGACCATTACAAGCAAATGTTTGTTCCCTTTCTCTGTTTCCGCAAAATTTGTCAATAAATCCATCGATATTCGTTCCCAAGGAGCTTTAGTTGCTGGGTACACCTGAATTGGATTAGGTCCTGAAACATTTCCCTTGTGCTGTAAACAAGTTAAACATCTGTCAACATAATGAGCAATCTCCTTTGCCATTTTTGGCCAAAAATATTTCAATCGACCTTGTTGGAGTGTACGATCCTTTCCTGGATGTGCACTTGCAGGAGCATCATGGATAATTTTTAACACAGTTGGTACCAAGACAGCTGGAACAACTAACTGACATTTCCTCGGGGCTGTCCCTAGCTTTACTACTCTACACAGTAAATTGTCCAACATAACTAGTTCTTTCAATGGTACTGGCGGTTTATGAATCGGGCGAGTGTCTTGCTTAGTCAAAAATTAAATGACGGGTGCCCATATGGGGTCTTGTCTTTGTTCCGTTTCTACTACTGTAGCATCTAATGCTGGGTAATTTAACTGAATCGCAGCTACGTGTCGAGAAAACGCATCGGCTACAACATTTTGCTTTCCTGGAATATAACCAAATGTGGGATTGAATTCTTGAATTGTGAGCAAATATCTAGCAAACTTTCCAACTGGATTCTTATTTTTGAACAAGGGAATTAATGGTTGGTGATCTGTAAGAACATGAACTGGGTAATTATAAATTGTATCCTTGAAATGTTTAAGCGCCCAGACAACTGCCAAGGCTTCTCGTTCTGTTGCACTATAATTTTTCTCTTCTTTAGATAATGTGCGGCTAGCATAAGCTATTGCGTGATCTCTGTGACCTTCTGTTTGAAGTAATGCAGCACCTAGACCTATGTCACTAGCATCTGTAACCAACGTAAAAGGTTTAGAAAAATCTGGGTACCTAAGGACAGGTGACGAAATCAAGGCTGCTTTGAGTTTTTTGAATGACTGATCCTGGGCCTCTCCCCAAACAAAGGGTTCATCTTTTCTTTGCAACTTGTAAAGCGGAGCGGCTATAATAGAGAATCCAGCAATAAACGAACGATAAAATCCTACAAGACCTGTGAACTGTCTTACGGCTTCTGCGGTACGAGGTGTTGGAAAATCACGGGCAGCAATAATTTTTTATTCATTCAATGTAATACCTGAAGGTGTAACTGTATGACCTAGGAAATTAATCTTTTGCTTTAAAAATTAACATTTTGCAAGCTTTATTTTTAAATTAGCTTCAGCGAGCTTTGCAAGTACTTTCTCAAGGTTCTGGAAATGAGTCTGAACATCTTGCGACATGATTATGAGATCATCAAGGTAAACTAGAAGCGTACTTCCTATCAATCTACGAAATAGATTTGTCATGAGCCGTGAAAAGGTTATTGGACTACTACGCAAACCAAACGGCATTCTTTTGAAATGAAAATGACCATTGGGAGTACTAAAGGCTGTCAATTGTTTACTTTCCTCATCAAGGGGGATTTGCCAGAATCCCTGCAACAAATCTAACGTTGAGAATACTTTGTTTCTACCAATACTTTGCAACAAATCATTGAGAACTGGAAGTGGGAAACGATCAGGTATTGTTACTCTGTTAAGCTTGCGATAATCGATTACAGGTCTCCAAGTCCCATCTCGCTTTGGTACAAGAATCAATGGAGCGTTCCATGGCGAATTACTTGATTCAATTACATCACTCTGTAACATTTCCTCTACAAGTCTATCTGCTTCTGCTCTCTGAGAATGGGGAAGACGGTAAGCTGGTACATAAATAGGCGTAGTTCCTTGTTCAAGGGGAATTTTATGTGTAATAAGAGGAGTGAGACCTAATTTTTCTCCTGGTAGAGCAACAACAGCTCTATTCCTGTTCAAAATTTCCAAAAGCTGAGTCACAGAGTCAGGAAAGTCAGTAGGACTGAGGTGTTGCGCTTGCACCTCTGGCTGAGATCCCTGTTCTCCTGGTGTGAGTGTACAAACAGTATGATCCATGGAGACATCATCCACAACTCGCACCGGTAACGAGTAATGGGCAAAATCTACAACATGGGTACCGGACTGGAGATGGATATCGGCATTACTTGTGTTTGCGATAAATAATGTGACAGTACCATCCTGCACTGTGTGCCAAGGAGGGTACAACAAATGTACCATTCACTTTACATGTTTCACTTTCCGCAATCACATCCGACAACTCAGGCACTCCCTGAACCTTAACTCTTATTCTGGTGAGAGAATGAGGGTGTAGCACAGTGTCAGTAGCCATGGAACCACTGACTTCAGAGATGGAAGCTGCCAGGCGAGCGAGACAACGAGAATCCGTTAGGGCATCCCCTTACAGAAAGTCCCGATACTCATTCTCCTTAACAACTGCACAACTACTATGCTTCAATCGAGTGCCTGTTTTCTCGGGTATGCTACCACGACAATGATCTGACAAACCTACGCTAGCAAGGCGGGTGTCAACAAAATTAACGTAATCTGATTGAAGGTTGAACTCATGGCCCTGTCGATACATGCTACACAAGGGCATGACATGGTCTTTGATACTTATGTTCCAACGATGGGGAAACAATGCAAAATTTTCATCAATCATGGTGTACAGACCTAAGAGAATGTCTCCAGGAAAATGAATAATGTCAACAACTAAACATGTTATAGACAATGTGACATCATTGAACTTGAGTGGGAGGTCAATTTTACCCTGAACTTTTACTTTATTTCCTGAAATACCACTTAGAAAAGGTATGTGTGACTGTTTTAAAATAGTAGGGTGCTTACTCTCAATGTCTCTAAGAGCTGAGGGCTTGACAATATTAATTTTTGCACCTGAGTCAAGAAAAACTTTTAAAACTCTACCATGTACAATGGCTGCGACAAGGGGACCATCACTTGAGACTGGACAAGTTACTACTTTTGACTTATGTTGTCTGGGATATCTGCGTCTTGTTTGTGTCAAATTTACTGTGGATCCGTCAACATCTACAACTGGTCTTGAGTCAGTGTCCTCCTCTGTCAAGTGTCCAAATCTATTTTGGGTAGCTACTGAATACACAGGGAGGGCACTAGGATTGGCTAGCTTGAATTGGTTAGCGGATGGCCTTGGGGGTTTCCCGACGACATGGAGTGAACATTCTGAGCTCCAGCATTCTGTGACTGAGCATTATAATTTGTAGTAGCATTATAACTGGGCTGGGAGTTGTAATTACGAGAGTTCTGATAATGTCTTGGACGCTGTGAGCCTCGCCAAGACTGACCATGGGAGTTACGAGGTGGAGATGTCCTTTGCCTAGCTCTACAATCCGCAGTGTGGTGACCAACTTGTTTATGGTATTTGCAATATGGTAGCCTAGAATGATTAGATTGACGCGGGGACCGAGAGAATTGTCTAGGAGGTGATGATCTAGGGGCGGACCAACAGTTCCTTGCAAGGTGGTTACTCTTACCACAATGCCAACATGAGGAAGTGGATGGTTGTGGACTATGGCGTTTCGGCAATTTATGAGGCGGCGAATTTGACTGGGGGCTACGAGCATGGGTACGCTTCTGCGACCAAGAGTTTTGAGAATTTGTGGGAGGATGCTGAGAGCTTATAACTACATTTACAGCATCAGAGGGTGGCAACAGTTGAGCACTTCGGGGCGCTAGTTTATCTGCGGCATTGTTAATAGCCTCAAATACTTCACCAATTTCATGTTTAACACCAAAATTTTGTTGCTCAACGATTGGTTTAGTATGCTCGGGGGCAAAATGCATTAAAGTACCAAATGCTATCATTTTGGCCATAGCCTCAGGGGACAGATTATTGTCTTTATCTAACCAAGTCGAATTATTCATAGCAGACACTAAGGCATAAAGATACTGATCGAGACGGCTAGTAAACGCATTAAACGATTCACCAGGCTGCATGGTGGCATTGGCAATTTTCTTGACTAACCTATACGGGTCGAGGTCTCCTTTAATAACAAAGCGACGGCGAAAGAAATCCTTAAATTCAGGCCAAGACTGGAGGCTAACAATGGCTTTCTCATCAACAACAAAACGTGCATCACCTTTGGTTGTGTCCACAGCTGACCGTGCAATTGCTAAGTATTCGGCATCAGTAGGCTTAGAAAAACGTGCAACTGTTTTTGCTTCAACCTTACTAAACCATGATTCTAATAAACGCGATTCCCCAGCAAAAAGAGGAATAGCCATTTCCTGAGCTGATCTCTGGCCATTGGGACGAGCAACTGTTCCCATTGATTCTGAAGGGGTTTCAACAGTGGTAAGCATTGTCACAGCCGTGGAAGTAATATTTGAACGCAGATTATAATTAAGTGCACCTGGCATCAGAAATAGTATACACAAAAATAAACACACAAAAAAATATCAACTTGGCTAAAGTAAAAATGGCAGAAATAATATTATTAAATTGGGCTAGGCAAGAAAATAATTAAGAACAAGCAATTGTAAACTAAATTTAGCAATCTTTCATTAAAAAATGACTGGAATTAGATGTATGTAAATTAATTAAACCCGACTAAGCACAGCAATTGAGAATATAAAAACTGGAAGCGCAATTGCAAAATTTCATTAAAAAGATTCAACACAACAAGTGGCAATGCAAGAAATATGTATGTAGCACATAAACTGGACACAGGAATGTATATAACTGCTATGGTAAAAAAATTATAATATGCAATGTTAAAGGAATAAATTTAAATTTTAGGCCTGGAGGAATTAAACAAAAAATTATATTGCACAAATCCTTAACTGCTACTAAAACAAGGATTTCTTACTTCACTGGAATTTGAATTTACCAATAACACTCTAGGAGAACAATTAAAATTCAATGAAATTACTGTAAAAAGCAGGAATGTTGAAATCACACAAGGAAATTGTGGGGAGTGGAGTACTGAACCAGCTCCAATATTTAACAAGTCACTGAATGGTTAATTCACAGGATATTATGGGAATTATTACATAAGTCACTTTTTAGCACTTGGCACGTTGTTCTCAACTAGCAATTACTTATCTCAGGGTTGTAATTTATGAGGATCACCAGTAGCCAAAGTAGGAGAAGCGTCGTGAAGATCTGAAGAGGCCCATGTGAGGCGTGTTTACAAACTGGTGCGATGGCAGCGCTCCTGGCGGCGGTGGCGCGAGACTCAGGGACCCCACACTGTTGACGCTGGAAGCGCGAAGATAAATTCTGACGACGACGATATTGCGACGATGGAATAATCAGTTGATACTTGCGACGATGGCGGACGACGATTGCAGTAGCTTGCACCCTCACGAAGCTTGATACTGTCAGCTTGGATGGTGGTGGTGGTGGTGGGTGTAGGTTCCCACGTGGTGGCGCGAGATTCAAAAATAGCTGGCGCGGAAGCTTCCTTCCTCCTCACTGATGAATTAGCGTTCTCACAGGAAAATATTGACCCTTACTTCTGAAACGTTGGCCTGGAGTAGTGGTTGATTGCAGGACCCAAGTCTGGCACAATAATTGATGCGTGGGTGGCAGGATGGCGGCTTGTGGAGGCGGCTGATGGCGGTGGCGGCGGTGGCGGCGGTGGCGGCTGTACTGTGACACACACGGCGATGCTGGGTACTTGAATTTTAGTTTCCAGAAAAAAATTTCTGGGTCCCACTCACACTACAAAAATCACTCACACGCAAAATCACACTACATGTAAAACGTGAAAAAGTCACTATTTTATCATATTTGAGGATTTTAACTTCAAATCATAGAACGAGGTTTCGTATTATTTAGATCCAAGAAAAGACATATGACAATGTTGTTTCCAATACAAATGATAAAAACCAATGTGTTTTCATTAGAATTAACTAAAATGTTCATGATTTTTCGTTTATATTACCGATGGAAGATGTACACGTAAAACCGCTCTATTCCGGCTGAAACGTCGATATATGCAATAAAAACCAAACTTCTCCCCTTTTCAATATCTCACTCAGTTTTTTTAACGAGAAACAAATAGATGATTGAAAATGAAGTATTTAAGGTTATTATCTAATCAATTATGTGTTTGCATAATTTTTATCGTATATTTAATGAATTATAACCAATAAACCGAAAATTCACAAAAACGTGGACAAACGGCAAAATATTGCCTAATTCGATGAAATTTTGTTTAAATCACATAAAGGAAAAGGGGATGATAAACGTCAAAATATTGCTAAATTCGATGATTTTTAGTATAAAACAAAATGCAAGAAACTTGCTTTAAAATGCAATATTTGCGAAATTCTGAGATATGACGGCCAAATCACATATCATGAGAAAACATAAAGTAATATCGAAATATTCGTAAAAACGAATATATTTACGTAAAATCACACTACATATAAAACGTGAAAAAAGTCACTATTTTACCATATTTGAGGATTTTAACTTCAAATCATAGAGCGAGGTTTCGTATTATTTAGATCGAAGAAAAGACATATGACAATGTTGTTTCCAATACAAATGATAAAAATCAGTGCTTTTTCATTAGAATTAACTAAAATGTTCCTGATTTTCCGTTTATATTACCGATGGAAGATGTACACGTAAAACCGCTCTAATCCGGCTGAAACGTCGATATATGCAATAAAAGTAGAACTTATCCCCTTTTCAATATCTTACTCTGTATTTTAACGAGAAACAAATAGTTGATTGAAAATGAAGTATTTAAGGTTAATTTCTAATCAATTATGTGTTTGCATCATTTTTATCGTATACATAATGAATTATTAACAATAAACTGAAAATTCACAAAAACGTGGAAAAACGGCAAAAAACTGCCTAATTCGACGATATTTTGTTTAAATCACATGAAGGAAAAGGGGATGATAAACGTCAAAATATTGCTAAATTCGATTATTTTTAGTACGAAACAAAATGCAAGAAAACTTGCTTAAAATGCAATATTATGCGAAATTCTGAGATTTGAAGGCCAAGTCGCATATCTTGATACTACATGAAATAGTATCGAAATATTGGTAAAAATGAATATATATACGTAATATCAAACAACATGAAAAACGTGAAAAAAGTCACTATTATACCAAATTTGAGGATTTTAACTTCGAATCATAAAGCGAGGTTTCGTATTATTTAGATCCAAGAAAAGACATATGGCAATGTTGTTTCCAATACAAATGATAAAAACCAATGTGTTTTCATTTGAATTAAATAAATGTTTCAGATTTTCCGTTGATATTTCCGATGGAAGATGTACACGTAAAACCGCTCTATTAAGGCTGAAACGACGATACATGCAATAAAAACTGAAGTTCTCCCCATTTCAATATCTCACTCAGTATTTTAACGAGAAACAAATAGATGATTGAATATGAAGTATTTAAGGTTATTATCTAATCAATTATGTGTTTGCATCATTTTTATCGTATATTTAATGAATTAATACCAATAAACTGAAAACTCACAAAAACGTGGAAAAACGGCAAAATATTGCCTAATTCGATGAAATTTTGTTTAAATCACATAAAGGAAAAGGGGATGATAAACGTCAAAATATTGCTAAATTCGATGATTGTCAGTATAAACCAAAATGGAAGAAACGCTTAAAAATGCAAAATTTGCGAAATTCTGATATATGACGGCCAAAGCACATATCATGAGAAAACATGAAGTAGTATCGAAATATTGGTAAAAACGAATATATTTACGTAAAATCACACTACATGTAAAACGTGAAAAAAGTCACTATTTTACCATATTTGAGGATTTTAACTTCAAATCATAGAACGAGGTTTCGTATTATTTAGATCGAAGAAAAGAGATATGACGATGTTGTTTCCAATACAAATGATAAAAATCAGTGCTTTTTCATTAGAATTAACTAAAATGTTCATGATTTTCCGTTTATATTACCGATGGAAGATGTACACGTAAAACCGCTCTAATCCAGCTGAAACGTCGATATATGCAATAAAAGTAGAATTTCTCCCCTTTTCAATATCTTACTCTGTATTTTAACGAGAAACAAATAGTTGATTGAAAATGAAGTATTTAAGGTTAATTTCTAATCAATTATGTGTTTGCATCATTTTTATCGTATATATAATGAATTATTAACAATAAACTGAAAATTCACAAAAACGTGGAAAAACGGCAAAAAATTGCCTATTCGATGATATTTTGTTTAAATCACATGAAGGAAAAGGGGATGATAAACGTCAAAATATTGCTAAATTCGATTATTTTTAGTACGAAACAAAATGCAAGAAAACTTGCTGAAAATGCAATATTATGCGAAATTCTGATATTTGAAGGCCAAATCACATATCTTGATACTACATGAAATAGTATCGAAATATTGGTAAAAATGAATATATATACGTAATATCAAACAACATGAAAAACGTGAAAAAAGTCACTATTATACCAAATTTGAGGATTTTATCTTCGAATCATAAAGCGAGGTTTCGTATTATTTAGATCCAAGAAAAGACATATGGCAATGTTGTTTCCAATACAAATGATAAAAACCAATGTGTTTTCATTAGAATTAAATAAATGTTCCAGATTTTCCGTTGATATTTTCGATGGAAGATGTACACGTAAAACCGCTCTATTAAGGCTGAAACGACGATATATGCAATAAAAACCGAACTTCTCCCCATTTCAATATTTCACTCAGTATTTTAACGAGAAACAAATAGATGATTGAATATGAAGTATTTAACCAACCTAACTAACCTAACCTAACCTAACCTAACCTAACCTAGCCAATTTTTATAACCAATTTTTTTTTAAAGTTCATAAACCTTTATAACATTAATGTAAACTATATTAAAGAAAATTATTTAAAAAAATAAACTATATTAAATAAAAGTTAAACTTCTTCCTTAACTTGTTCCTCCCTTTATAAACCTTTGATAACTATAGGTTAAAAATAATAAGGTCATTAACTCTATTAGGCAGTTTTAGGTTACAGGTTAGGTTAGGTTTAGGTTAGGTTGGGAAATAAGTCAGTGCTTTAAAGAACCAACGGCTAAAAGGACAGATTCCAAGATTAATGCTCTATCCTGCTGGATCGAGCATTAATGTGCATTAAATAATTAAATTAAATTAAATTATTAATATTTTAAATTATTAGCATTAAAGCATGAATTGGATCTATGTGTGTACTCACACATAGGTGAGTACACATTAATGAATGACTTTTTCCTTCTCGTCTCACAATCGGGGATTCAAGGGTTCGAATCCCGTTCGGACAGGGTTGTAATTGTTGGTAGCGTTTCCTTTCACCCAATGCTTCTATTCACCTAGAAGTAAATAGTGAGTTACTTGCATCCTAGTGAGTGAGTTATTCACTAGTTGGACCTTGTGGGGGTAGGTGTTATAAGCCTATAAGTTATATATAATATTATAATGTTATTATAATTATGTTATTATAATTAATATAATTATGTCATTATAATTAATATAATTATGTTAAAATATTATAATTAATAATATTATAATATTATGATATAATATTATAATATTATAATAATATATTATAATATATATAATATGTATATATAAACTGCTTGTTCCACGACTTAGTGATTTTACATGTGTTGACTAAATGAAGCTTAAGAGAACATATCTAAGACCTAAAATTTGTCCATTTTAGATTATTTTTACTTTTAAATTATTTGAATTTATGCCAAGGCCATTTATGTATATTGTATATATAATGAATTATTAACAATAAAATGAAAATTCATAAAAACGTGGAAAACGGGAAAATAAACCCTAAATCGTTGATATTTGGTTTAAATCACATAGAGGAAAAACGATGATAAACGTCAAAATATTGCTAAATACGATTATTTTATGTACACAACAAAATTCAAGAAATCTTGACTAAAAACCTCGTTAAAATAGTGAGTAAGATATTGATTAGGAGAAAACTTATGTTTTTGTTGTATATTTCGACGTTTCAGCCGGATTAGAGCGGTTTTACTTGTTACCAACAATTACAACCCTGTCCGACCGGGATTCGAACCCTTGAATCCCCGATTGTGAGACGAGAAGGAACAAGTCATTCATTTATGTGTACTCACTAATGTGTGAGTACACACATAGTGTATCAAATATGTGAGTACACACATAGATCCAATTCATGCTTTAATGCTAATAATTTAAAATATTAATAATTTAATTTAATTTAATAATTTAATGCACATTAATTCTCGATCCAGCAGGATAGGGCATTAATCTTGGAGTCTTTTAGTCGTTGGTTGTTTAAAGCACTGACTAACCTAACCAAAACCTAACCCTAACCTAACCTGTAACCTAAACTAACCTAAAACTGCCTAATGGAGTTAATGACCTTATTATTTTTAACCTATTGTTATCAAAGGGAGGAACAAGGAACAAGTTAAGGAACAAGTTTAACTTTTTTTAATATTTTTAAATAATTTTCTTTAATATAGTTTACATTAATGTTATTTAAACTTTAAAAAACTTTAAAAACTTTAAAACTTTAAACTTTAAAAAACTTTAAAAACTTTAAAACTTTAAACTTTAAAAAACTTTAAAAACTTTAAAACTTTAAACTTTAAAAAAGATTGGTTATATTAGGTTAGGTTAGGTTAGTTTAGGTTGGTTAGGTTGGTTAAACCTAACCTAACAAAACCTACGCTAAACCTACGCTAACCTAACAACAGAAAATTTGAAAAAAAAACAACTCCCTCCTTCCCTCCCTAGATTTAAACTCATTTAAATTCAGACTTAAATCTTAACTAGACTTTTAACTCCAATTAAATTGAGTTAAATTAATTTAAATTGATTTAATTGTAATTAATAAAATTAATTAATAATTAAAAATTAATTAATTAATTTAATTAATTAATTAATTTAATTAATTTAATTAATTTAATTAATTAATTATATAATTTAATTAATTAAATAATTTAATTAATTAATTAATTTAATTAATTTAATTAATTAATTTAATTAATTAATTTAATTAATTTAATTAATTAATTTAATTAAAATTGTAATTAATAAAATTGATAATTGAAATTGAATTATACCCTCCCTCTCTCCCTCCCTCCCTCTCTTCCTCCCTCCCATCCGTCCCCCTGTTACCTGTGACACGAACCTATCCGTGTATGTTAGGGATTTCCGTGTATCTTATCTTATGGGATTTCGTAACCGTATTATGTTTATGGTTATCCATGGGGTTCTGGGGTCCAGGAAGCCATTTGTGTCCCCTCAAATTGCCTCCCTTATCCTTATCCCCACCCACCTAGGTTCGAATCCCGTATCACACGGATTCACGGATCACACGGAAATGTATCCGTGTGATCAATCCGTGTGACTATCTATGCTTGTCTGTGTATCCAAGGATACACGGACACGTGTATCCATGGAGTTCTGTTTCCAGGAAGCCATTTGTGTCGACCCAAATTGCCTCCCTTCTCCCCACCTGAAATCCAGGTGAATTGAAAGACCTGCCCGAGGTCAGTGGATCCAGGTATCCGTCCGTGGGCCCCCGGATTTCAACCCTTCCCCACATTCCAAGGGATCAGTCAATCAATCTTTGGCTATCCAGAGAATCTATCGAAACTGATGCTCCTACTGGAGAGGACATCACAGAAATCTATCTGTGCCCTGTAGATGCATCCGTTGCGACAGGCTCGAACGCAGGTCTATCCGGATTATGAACATGTTCTATCCGACTAGGCCACACTGGAGTTGCCTTCTGAATAAAATTTGGCACCTGTATTTATACCTCGGAGCAGGCAGGGTAAGTTAGTGTCGATTTATAAACATTTGCAATGATTGACATGTGAAATTGTGAGTTTGTGTTGACAGTTAGAAATAAATGGCAGCGTTATTGGATGAGGTTGCAGTCCAGTGAAGCAGTGTCATGAATGAATGAATGAATAGGGGAGAATTTAGGCTAACTGACTGACATGTGAATGTTTAAACGGGTGTAATAATTAATATTTACTGTTGTATGTCCAAATGAGGCGAACGGTTTGGCTGGGTAAATATAGCGTTATCGCCGCCATTTTCTCTGTTTGATGGGTAGTAGAGGGGGGGGGGTTAACACTGGGGGTGGAATAGGGGTAGGGATATGGCGGCCACCGTTGGTGGGAGGTTGTCGGCAGGGGGGTCCAGAGGAGCTACCGTGGGTCATCCTGGGTTGGTGGGGGGGGGGGTTAATGGAGGGTTGGCAGTTAGGTATTTAAACTTAATTTTTTGAGATAGGTTATATATGGTAAGGTGTTTAGGAAGGAATAAGAAAAGTGTTTGTGACTGAGTTGAGTATATTAGTTACTGTGATTCATGTTAGAAAGAATGTAGGTGCTGAAAATATTTAAAGATTTGTTAATGACTTCATTTGTTTAATATTGCATGAATTAACGGTAAGTGAACACTGGAGATTGATATTCAACAGCATATTGAGTGGACAAGTTTTAGCAGGCAGGCAGGCAGACAGACAGGCAGGCAGACAGGCAGACAGGCAGGCAGGCAGAAAGAAAATGGAATAACAAATGGTTACAGACATTTTCTTCACAGATGGTAAAAACTATTATAATCACATGTACACATTTCAATGTGCGACATTCTTACACACACACACACACACACACACACACACACACACACACACACACACACACACACACACACACACACACACACACACACACACACACACACACACACACACACACATACACACACACACACATACGCACACACACACACACACACACACACACACACACACACACACACACACACACACACACACACACACACACACACACACACACACACACACACACACACACACACACACACTCACACACACACACACACACACACACACACACCGTACCGTAACAAATGGAGGGAAAAAAATTATTGTCGTAGTTATATATAATCCACCACCAAATGACAGAAGACCGAGACAGGAATATGATAGAAACAACATGGCCACCATTAACATAATAGAAAGAGCAGCTTCTGTTCCTAGCAGGAATGGATCTGGACTACTAATTATGGCAGACTTCAACCATGGGAAGATAGATTGGAAGAACAGAGACCCGCATGGAGGACCAGAAACATGGAGGGCTAAGCTGCTGGATGTGGCAACAAGAAACTTTCTAGGCCAGCACATCAAAGAACCAACAAGAATGAGAGGAGAAGATGAACCAGCAATGCTTGATTTGATATTTACCCTAAATGAGTGGGATATAAGAGAAGTTAAGATGGAAGTGCCGTTGGGAATGAGTGACCACAGTGTATTGAACTTTGAGTACCTGGTAGAGCTAGAACTTATCTCCCCCAAAAAAGAACTAGGAATCAAAAGGCTGGCATACCGAAAGGGAAATTATGAACAGATGAGAAGTTTCCTAAGTGAAATACCTTGGGACACAGACCTCAGAGATAAGTCCGTACAGGGTATGATGGACTATGTTACCCAAAAGTGTCAGGAGGCAGTAAACAGGTTCATCCCGGCCCAAAGGGAAAAATCCGAGAAGCAACAGAAGAATCCATGGTATAATAGGGCATGTATGGAAGCGAAGAAACTGAACAAAAGGGCGTGGAGGAACTTCCGGAATAACAGAACACCAGAAAGCAGAGAGAGATACCAGAGAACCAGGAATGAGTACGTCAGGGTGAGAAGAGAAGCAGAGAAAAGTTTTGAAAATGATATAGCAAACAAAGCCAAGACCGAACCAAAGCTACTCCAGTCACATCAGAAGGAAAACAACAGTGAAAGAACAGGTATTGAAACTTCGAACAGGCGAGGACAGGTATACAGAGAATGACAGAGAGGTGTGTGAAGAACTCAACAAGAGGTTCCAAGAGGTCTTCACAATAGAACAAGGTGAGGTCACTGTGCTAGGAGAAAGGGAGGTAAACCAGGCGGCCTTGGAAGAGTTCGAAATTACGAGAGAGGTCAAGAGACACCTGCTGGATCTGGATGTTAGAAAGGCTGTTGGTCCAGATGGGATCTCACCATGGATACTGAAAGAGTGTGCAGAGGCACTTTGCTTGCCACTCTCCATAGTGTATAGTAAGTCACTGGAGACGGGAGACCTACCAGAAATATGGAAGACGGCGAATGTGGTCCCAATATACAAAAAGGGCGACAGGCAAGAGGCACTTAACTACAGGCCAGTGTCCTTGACTTGTATACCATGCAAGGTGATGGAGAAGATCGTGAGAAAAAACCTGGTAACACATCTGGAGAGAAGGGACTTCGTGACAAATCGCCAACATGGGTTCAGGGAGGGTAAATCTTGCCTTACAGGCTTGATAGAATTCTACGATCAGGTGACAAAGATTAAGCAAGAAAGAGAGGGCTGGGCGGACTGCATTTTCTTGGATTGTCGGAAAGCCTTTGACACAGTACCGCATAAGAGGCTGGTACATAAGCTGGAGAGACAGGCAGGTGTAGCTGGTAAGGTGCTCCAGTGGATAAGGGAGTATCTAAACAATAGGAAGCAGAGAGTTACGGTGAGGGGTGAGACCTCCGATTGGCGTGAAGTCACCAGTGGAGTCCCACAGGGCTCTGTACTCGGTCCTATCTTGTTTCTGATATATGTAAATGGTCTCCCAGAGGGTATCGATTCATTTCTCTCAATGTTTGCAGACGATGCTAAAATTATGAGAAGGATTAAAACAGAAGAGGACTGTTTGAGGCTTCAAGAAGACCTAGACAAGCTGAGGGAATGGTCGAACAAATGGTTGTTAGAGTTTAACCCAACCAAATGTAATGTAATGAAGCTAGGTGTAGGGAGCAGGAGGCCAGATAAAAGGTATCATCTGGGAGAGGAAATTCTTCAGGAGTCAGAGAAGGAAAAAGACTTGGGGGTTGATATCACGCCAGACCTGTCTCCTGCAGCACATATCAAGCGGATAACATCAGCGGCATATGCCAGGCTGTCCAACATACGAACGGCATTCAGAAACTTGTGTAAAGAATCATTCAGAACTTTGTATACCACATATGTCAGGCCAATCCTGGAGTATGCAGTCCCAGCATGGAGTCCATATCTAGTCAAGGATAAGACTAAACTGGAAAAGGTTCAAAGGTTTGCCACCAGACTAGTACCCGAGCTGAGAGGTATGAGCTACGAGGAGAGACTACGGGAATTAAACCTCACTTCGCTGAAAGACAGAAGAGTTAGGGGGGACATGATCACCACATTCAAGATTATGAAGGGAATTGATAGGGTAGATAAAGACAGTCTATTTAACACAAGGGGAACACGTACAAGGGGACACAGGTGGAAACTGAGTGCCCAAATGAGCCATAGAGATATTAGAAAGAACTTTTTTAGTATCAGAGTGGTGGACAAATGGAAAGCATTAGGAAGAGATGTGGTGGAGGCTGACTCAATACACAGTTTCAAGTGTAGATATGATAGAGCCCGATAGGCTCAGGAATCTGTACACCTGTTGATTGACGGTTGAGAGGCGGGACCAAAGAGCCAGAGCTCAACCCCCGCAAACACAACTAGGTGAGTACAACTAGGTGAGTACACACACACACACACACACACACACACACACACACACACACACACACACACACACACACACACACACACACACACACACACACACACACACACACACACACTCACTCACAGGGTTGTATGTGTCATCTAATCATCAACCTGTCACCTAATCAAACCTGAACACCGTTATCTTGAGGTTATCTTGAGATGATTTCGGGGCTTCAGTGTCCCCGCGGCCCGGTCCTCGACCAGGCCTCCACCCCCAGGAAGCAGCCCGTGACAGCTGACCAACACCCAGGTACCTATTTTACTGCTAGGTAACAGGGGCATAGGATGAAAGAAACTCTACCCATTGTTTCTCGCCGGCGCCCAGGATCGAACCCGGGACCACAGGATCACAAGTCCAGCGTGCTGTCCGCTCGGCCGACCGGCTCCCTTAAAAACCGTCACCTAAAACCTAACCTAACCTGTAACCCAAACTAACCTAAAACTGCATAATGCAGTTTACTCACACTTACCAGCCAATTCTCCATTAATGATAGTGCTTATAGCAACTATTTAGTCAAACCAACAACAAATGGAGTGTTTCTCCAAAATGGAAATGTTGGGATGCTGTTGATCTCGCACAAATTGCATGCAAATGCCACCAACCTACCGGTAATTAAAGAACCTAAGCAAATCTCTTCAAATATGGCTCAAAGGTCGAATTTGGGATGTTTGGGATATTTTGAAAACTGCAGGGGGGGTTTGAGCAAAATGTGACCCATCTCTGCTCTCAGTTTTTGGGATATTTTCGGTATAAAAAGTCGAAATTTCAAACTGCGAATATGTGCAGAGACCCCAAATTTGGGTCCAAAATATTGCTCAAGCTTCGAATTTGGGATGTTTGGGATATGTTGAAAATTGCAGGTTGGGTTTGGGCAAAATGTGACCCATCGCCGCTCTCAGTAATTGGCATATTTTCGGTATAATATTTATAATTTCAAACTGCGAATACGTGCAGAGAGCCAGAATTTGGCTCCAAGATATGACTCAAGCGTCGAATTTGGGATGTTTTGATACTTGGAAAACTCCAGGAAGGGTTTGGGCAAAATGTGATCCATCGCCGCTTTCAGTAATTGGCATACTTTCGGTATAAAAGGTCGTAATTTCATACAGCGAATACGTTCAGAGAGCCAGAATTCGGTTCCAAATTCGGCTCAAGCGTCGAATTTGGAATGTTTGGAATATTTTGAAAACTGCAGGGGGGGTTCGGGCAAAAGGTGATCCATCGCTGCTCTCTGTAATTTGCATATTTTCGGTATAAAAAGTTGTAATTTGAAACTACGAATACCTGCAGAGAGCGAGAATTTGGCCCCAAAATATGGCTCAAGCTTCGAATTTGGGATGTTTGGGATATTTTGAAATCTGCAGGGGGGTTTGGGCAAAATGTGACGCATCGCTACTCTCAGTAATTGCCGTATTTTTTGTATAAAAAGTCGTAATTTCAAAAAGCGAATACGTGCAGAGAGCCAGAATTTGGCTCCAAATATGATTCAAGCGTCGAATTTGGGATGTTTCTGATATTTTGAAAACTGCACATTGGTCACATTTTGCCCAAAACCCCCCTGCAGTTTTCATAAAATTCAACACATCCCAAATTCGACCCTTGAGCCATATTTTGGAGGCAAATTTCTGACTCTCTGCGCGTATTCGCCGTTTGAAATTACGACTTTTTATACCGAAAATATGCCAGTTACTGAGAGCGGCGATGGGTCACATTTTGCCCAAACCCACCCTGCAGTTTTGTAAATATCTCAAACATCCCAAATTCGACGCATGAGCCATATTTTGGAGCAAAATTTTTTCTCTCAGCACGTTATCGCAGTTTGAAATTACGACTTTTTATACCGAAAATATGCTAAATACTGAAAGCGTCGATGAGTCACATTTTGCCCCCCCCCCACCACCCCCTGTAGGTTTCAAAATATCCCAACCATCCCAAATTCGAAGCTTAAGCCATATTTTGGAGCCGAATTCTGGCTCTCTACACATATTCACAGTTTGAAATTACGACAATTTATACCGAAAATATGCAAATATCTGAGAACAGCGATAAGTCACCTTTTGCCCGAACCCCCCGTGCAGTTTTCAAAATATTCCAAACATCCCAAATTCGAGCATTGAGCCATATTTAGAGCCAAATTATGGCTCTCTGCACGTACTCGCAGATTGAAATTTCGACTTTTTATGCAGAAAATATGCCAATTACTGAAAGCGGCGATGGGTCACATTTTGCCCAAACCCCTCTGGAGTTTTCAAAATATCCCAAACATCTCAAATTCGACCCTTGAGCCATATTTTGGAGCAAATTTCTGTCTCTCTTCATGTATTCGCTGTTTGAAATTACAACTTTTTATACCGAAAATATACCAATTACTGAGAGCGGCGATGGATCACATTTTGTCTAAACCCTCCCTGCAGTTTTGAAAATATCCCAAACATCCCAAATTCGACGCTGGAGCCACAATTTGGAGCCAAATTCTGGCTCTCTGCACGTATTCGCAGTTTGAAACTACTACTTTTTATACCGAAAATATGCCAATTACTGAAAACGGCGATGGATCACATTTTGTCTAAACCCTCCCTGCAGGTTTCAAAATATCCCAAAAATCCCAAATTCGACTCTAGAGCCATATTTTGAAGCCAAATTCTGGCTCTCTGCACGTATTCGCAGTTTGAAATTACTAATTTTTGCTCCGAAAATATTCCAATTACTGAAGCCTCACCCTTTTAAGCCTCTATATACATCCCTCTTTTGAGCCTTTGCATCACTTTCGTAAACCTCTGCATCCCTCTCTTGAGCCTCTGCATCCCTCTCTTGAACTCCTGCATCCCTCTCATGAGCCTCTGCATCCTTCTCTTGAGCCTTTGCATCACTCTCTTAAGCCTCTGCATCCCTCTCTTGAGCCACTGCATCCCTCTCTTGAGCCTCTGCATCGCTCTCTTGAGCCTCTGCATCCCTCTCTTAAGCCTCTGCATCACTCTCTTAAGCCTCTGCATCACTCTCGTAAGCCTCTGCAGCATTCTCTTGAGCCTCTGCATCCCTCTCTTGAGCCTCTGCATCACTCTCTTCAGCCGCTGCATCCCTCTCTTGAGCCTCTGCATCATTCTCTTTGGCCTCTGCATCACTCTCTTGAGCCTCTGCATCACTCTCTTGAGCCTCTACATACCTCTCTTGAGCCTCTGCATCACTCTCTTGAGCCTCGGCATCCCTCTCTTAAGTCTCCGCATTACTCTCTTGACCCTCTGCATCCCTCTCTTAAGCCTCTGCATCACTCTCTTGAGCCTCTGCATCCCTCTCTTGAACTCCTGCATCCCTCTCATGAGCCTCTGTATCCCTCTCTTGCGCCTTTGCATCACTCTCTTAAGCCTCTGCATCCTTCTCTTGAGCCTCTGCATCACTCACAAGAGCCTCTGCATCCCTCCCTTGAGCCTCTGCCTCCCTCTCTTGAGCCCCTGCAGCCCTCTCTAGAGCCTCTGAATCCCTCTCTTGAGCCTCTGCATCCCTCTCTTAAGCCTCTGCATCACTCTCTTAAGCCTTGCATCACTCTCGTAAGCCTCTGCAGCATTCTCTTGAGCCTCTGCATCCCTCTCTTGAGCCTCTGCATCACTATCTTCAGCCTCTGCATCCCTCTCTTGAGCCTCTGCATCATTCTCTTTGGCCTCTGCATCACTCTCTTGAGCCTCTGCATCACTCTCTTGAGCCTCTACATACCTCTCCGTAGCCTCTGCATCACTCTCTTGAGCCTCGGCATCCCTCTCTTAAGTCTCCGCATTACTCTCTTGAGCCTCTGCATCCCTCTCTTAAGCCTCTGCATCCCTGTCTTGAGCCTCTGCATCAATCTCTTGAAATCCTGCATCCCTCTCATGAGCCTCTGCATACCTCTCTTAAGCCTTTGTATAACTCTCTTAATCCTCTGCATCCCTCTCTTGAGCCTCTGCATCACTCTCGTAAGCTTCTGCATCACTCTCTTGAGCCTCTGCATAACTCTCTTGAGTCTCTGCATCACTGTCTAGAGCCTCTGCATCCCTCTCTTGAGCCTCTGCAACACTCTCCTCAGCCTCTGCATCACTCTCCTAAGCCTCTGAATCCCTCTCCTGAGTCTCTGCAACACTCTCTTCAGCCTCTGCATCACTCTCTAAAGCCTCTGAATCCCTCTCTTGAGCCTCTGAATCCCTCTCTTGAGCCTCTGCATCACTCTCTCGAGCCTCTGCATCACTCTCTTCATCCTCTGCATCCCTCTCCTGAACTCCTGCATCCCTCTCATGAGCCTCTGCATCCCTCTCTTGAGCCTCTGCATCACTCTCTTAAGCCTCTGCATCACTCTCTTGAGCCTCTGCATAACTCTCTTGAATCTCTGCATCACTCTCTTGAGCCTCTGCATCCCTCTCTTGAGCCTCTGCAACACTCTATTCAGCCTCTGCATCACTCTCTTAAGCCTCTGAATCCCTCTCATGAGCCTCTGAATCCCTCCCTTGATCCTCTGCATCACTCTCTTGAGCCTCTGCATCACTCTCTTGATCCTCTGCATTACTCTCTTGAGCCTCTGCATCACTCTCTTGAGCCTCTGCATCACTCTCTTGAGCCTATGCATCCCTCTCCTCAGTCTCTGCATCAGTCTCTTAGACCTCTGCATCCCTTTCTTCATCCTCTGCATCACTCTTTTGAACCTCTGCATCATTCTTTTGAGCCTCTGCATCCCTCTAAAAAGCCTCTACATCATTCTCTTGAGCCCCTGCATCACTCTCTTGAGCCCCCGCATCACTCTCTTAAGCCTCTGCATCTCTCTCGTCAGCCTCTGCATCACTCTCTTGAGCCTCTGCATCCCTCTCTTAAGCCTCTGCATCACTCACTTAAGCCTCTGCATCACTCTCTTCAGCCTCTGCATCCCTCTCTTGAGCCTCTGTATCATTCTCCTAAGCCTCTGCGTCACTCTCTTGAGCCTCTGCATCACTCACTTGAGCCTCTGCATCCCTCTCTTAAGCCTCTGCGTCACTCTCTTAAGCCTCTGCATCACTCTCTTTAGCCTCTGCATCACTCTCCTGAGCCACTGCATCACTCTCTTGAGCCTCTGCATCACTCTCTTGAGCCTCTGCATCACTCTCAAGAGCCTCTGCATCCCCTTCTTGAGCCTCGGCATCCCTCCCTTCAGCCTCTGAATCCCTCTCTTCAGCCTCTGAATCCCTCTCTTCAGCCTCTGCATCCCTCTCTTGAGCCTCTGCATCCCTCTCTTAAGCCTCTGCATCACTCTCCTAAGCCTCTGCATCACTCTCGAAAGCCTCTGAGTCACTCTCCAGAGCCTCTGCATCACTCTCTTGAGCCTCTGCATCACTCTCTTGGGCCCCTGAATCCCATTCTTGAGCCTCTGCATCACTCTCTTGAGCCTCTGCATCCCTCTTTTGAGCCTTTGCATCACTTTCTTAAACCTCTGCATCCCTCACTTCAGCCTCTGCATCCCTCTCTTGAACTCCTGCATCCCTCTCATGAGCCTCTGCATTCTTCTCTTGAACCTTTGCATCACTCTCTTAAGCCTCTGCATCCCTCTCTTGAGCCACTGCATCCCACTCTTGAGCCTCTGCATCGCTCTCTTGAGCCTCTACATCCCTCTCTTAAGCCTCTGCATCACTCTCTTAAGCCTCTGCATCACTCTCGTAAGCCTCTGCATCATTCTCATGAGCCTCTGCATCCCTCTCTTGAGCCTCTGCATCACTCTCTTCAGCCTATGCATCCCTCTCTTGAGCCTCTGCATCATTCTCTTAGACCTCTGCATCACTCTCTTGAGCCTCTGCATCACTCTCTTGAGCCTCTACATCCCTCTCTTGAGCCTCTGCATCACTCTCTTGAGCCTCTGCATCCCTCTCTTAATCCTCTGCATCACTCTCTTGAGCCTCTGCATCCCTCACATGAACTCCTGCATCCCTCTCATGAGCCTCTGTATCCCTCTCTTGAGCCTTTGCATCACTCTCTTAAGCCTCTGCATCCCTCTCTTTAACCTCTGCATCACTCTCAAGAGCCTCTGCATCCCTCTCTTGAGCCTCTGCATCCCTCTCTTGAGCCCCTGCATCCCTCTCTAGAGCCTCTGAATCCCTCTCTTAAGCCTCTGCATCACTCTCTTAAGCCTCTGCATCACTCTCGTAAGCCTCTGCATCATTCTCATGAGCCTCTGCATCCCTCTCTTGAGCCTCTGCATCACTCTCTTCAGCCTATGCATCCCTCTCTTGAGCCTCTGCATCATTCTTTTAGACCTCTGCCTCACTCTCTTGAGCCTCTGCATCACTCTCTTGAGCTTCTACATTCCTCTCTTGAGCCTCTGCATCACTCTCTTGAGCCTCTGCATCCCTCTCTTAAGCCACTGCATCACTCTCTTGAGCCTCTGCATCCCTCACATGAACTCCTGCATCCCTCTCATGAGCCTCTGTATCCCTCTCTTGAGCCTTTGCATCACTCTCTTAAGCCTCTGCATCCCTCTCTTTAACCTCTGCATCACTCTCAAGAGACTCTGCATCCCTCTCTTGAGGCTCTGCATCCCTCTCTTGAGCCCCTGCATCCCTCTCTAGAGCCTCTGAATCCCTCTCTTGAGCCTCTGCATCACTCTCTCGAGCTTCTGCACCCCTCTCTTGAGCCTCTGCATCACTCTCTTCAGCCTCTGCATCACTTTCTTGAGCCTCTGAATCCCTCTCTTGAGCCTCTGAATCCCTCTCTTGAGCCTCTGCATCACTCTCTCGAGCCTCTGCATCACTCTCTTCATTCTCTGCATCCCTCTCTTGAACTCCTGCATCCCTCTCATGAGCCTCTGCATCCCTCTCTTGAGCCTCTGCATCACTCTTAAGCCTCTGCATCCCTATGTTGAGCCTCTGCATCTCTTTCTTAAGCCTCTGCATCCCTTTCTTGAGCCTCTGCATCCCTCTCTTGAGCCTCTGCATCACTTTCGTAAACCTCTGCATCCCTCTCTTGAGCCTCTGCAACACTCTCTTCAGCCTCTGCATCACTCTCTTTAGCCTCTGAATCCCTCTCCTGAGCCTCTGAATCCCTCTTTTGAGCCTCTGCATCACTCTCTTGAGCCTCTGCATCACTCTCTTGACTCTCTCCATCACTGTCTTGAGTCTCTGCATCACTCTCTTAACCCTCTGCATCACTCTCTTGAACCTCTACATCCCTCTCTTGAACTTTTGCATCTCTCTCATGTGCCTCTGCATCCCTCTCTTGAGCCTTTGCATCACTCTGTTAAGCCCCTGGATCCCCTCATGAGCCTCTGCATCACTCTCAAGAGCCTCTGCATCCCTCTTTTGTGCCTCTGCATCCCTCACTTGAGCCTCTGCATCCCTCTCTTGAGCCTCTGCATCCCTCTCTTGAGTCTCTGCATCCCTCTCTTGAGTCTCTGCATCCCTCTCTCAAGCCTCTCATGTAAGCCTCTGAATCACTCTGCTTAGCCCCTGCATACCTCTCCTGAGCCTCTGCATCGCTCTCTTGAGCCTCTGCATCCCTCTCTTAAGCCTCTGCATCACTCTCATAAGCCTCTGCATCACTCTCGTAAGCCTCTGCATCATTCTCTTAAGCCTCTGCATCCCTCTCTTGAGCCTCTGCGTCACTCTCGTAAGCCTCTGCATCACTCTCGTAAGCCTCTGCATCACTCTCTTAAGCCTCTGAATCCCTCTCTTGAGCCTCTGAATCCCTCTTTTGAGCCTCTGCATCACTCTCTTGAGCCTCTGCATCACTCTCTTGAGCCTCGGTATCCCTCTCTTAAGTCTCCGCATTACTCTCTTGAGCCTCTGCAACACTCTCTTCAGCCTCTGCATCACTCTCTTAAGCCTCTGCATCACTCTCTTGAGCCTCTGCATCCCTCACATGAACTCCTGCATCCCTCACATGAGCCTCTCTATCCCTCTCTTGAGCCTTTGCTTCACTCTCTTAAGCCTCTGCATCCTTCTCTTTAGCCTCTGCATCCCTCTCTTGAGCCCCTGCATCCCTCTCAAGAGCCTCTGAATCCCTCTCTTGAGCCTCTGCATCACTCTCTCGAGCTTCTGCATCTCTCTCTTGAGACTCTGTGTTACGGCCCTCTCGGGACGCAACGGGGTTCTCACTCTGATGTTGTTAGAGGAAGATATATATCCGACCCCAAGCCAGTAGAGGCTTTCAAGGGATGCGATCCGTGACGCAAGTAACTTAAAGGGAGTAGGGAAAGAAAGCCAAGAACTTAATATAATATAATGTTCACCATCACCGTTTAAATATATAGAATAAAAGAGTACACAAGGGGGAGGGGTATTAACACTTTACAAGGGGATCGTGCACAATCTAGTCTTCTGCTGAAGACTCTTGATCAAGAAGCTAGGTGCTGAGTCCGCGGTGCTTTCTTCGTGGCCTCAAGACGTGTCCTCTGAGAACGCCGAGCCTACCCTGGCCACAGGTCAGCCACAACACAGGTCCACTGGGGGCACCGTCGTGGAGGCCGTCAACCACACGTCCAGCAGGTCTGCTGGCAGGTACTGAGCCACCAAGGCTGGTACGGCCACTCCACGAACGATAAAAGGGGTACGCCCTAGACAGGAGTCTCGTGTGATATCACCAATCACCCTCCTGTCCTCAATACCCCAGTGGATTATCGTCTCCAACCGTCGGTCCCGGGTAAATCCTTTCACTGCCACTCCACTGGCAGGCTTAACACACCACAGTGTTCTTCCGAGGGGACGACGTCACAACAGCTGCAGCAAACTTCACAGTATGGAGACTGGCTGCCTCGGGTAGACTCACTCCACCTTCAACACAGTGGTCCCAGGTCGGCTCTGTAAGCAGACACGTCATCAATAACTGGGACACTAATACACCACACTCACAGGCTCAGATACTAACACCTGACGTATCCAGTCCATAGATGGCGCTGTCGTCGGAGCACCACCTCACCAGAGGTCAGGAGCGGCGGTGTTGAGCGCTGAACCAGACTGGAAACTAGTCCTCGAGGCCAGTACACGCTGTCCTCACTAGGTGTCGTCGTCCGTTTGGCGGGGGTTTCGGGAGCTGACCCACAGATGGCGTAGTTGTTACTGCTCCTTGCTCGGACGCTGGATCCGGGTTCGTAACACCTCCCCACCAAAAAGAATTTGGTTTGGGGTTCTATAAAAAGAAACACAAACCAAATTAGTACGACGACACAACTCCAACTGAACACACATGCTTTATAATCTGGGATGGCGAGGCTGTCACGTCTACTGAATTGTACTAAAGAAAATTCCTGGCACAAAGGGACCTTGAAAATGGCAGGCGATGACCTGCCTGACATAATCTTCCACACCTCCTCTGCGATGGCAAACAGGGACATCATCTCACACCTCTCGAGTAAGGATTGGTTTCGACACGATTTGGGGTGACTCGACACTTCCTTATGTCGTGGCACCGATGATGGCTGACCACAGACGGCATTTCTGGTGCCGGTCCGATGGTCCTTCAGGGGGACAGGAACCTGGAATACAGGGGTCTGATAATTCAGAGTGATCGCGACAGTGGATAAGTCAATACTTACAGCATACCCTACTAGGTTCACACCTAGGCCCAACAGGGCTGCTTGTACGTCGCAGATGGCATTCACTCTGCCACCGTCAGGTCGACCAACGTTCCGCATAACGCTGTGTTGAGGCTCAGCTGTCACGCGGGGAGTGTCAACCTGTCGGAAACAGTCACTCATATTATCACATGTCGTACCTCCTGTATCATCTATTACCTCCCAGGTCCCTTCTTCAACTGCAACCCTTGCAGTTGAAATCTCCAATCCCTGGGACCTCGTCACGATGTTCATGGGAGCCATCATTCGTCGGGTCGTCCACCGGTCCTCACCGAGAGCACAAACGAGAACACATACGAGAATCAAACAAAATACTGCTAGGAAACATTTGGTCATCTGAGGGATAAGCTTCCTGAACTTGTCATGTCCATAGCCAGCAACATCCACAAGCTTGGCTTGGACCGAAGAGGGCACTAGACCTTTTGAACACACCCCACATACCTCTGACGTCTGGGGAATCTCTGGCTGGTTCACTACATGCTGTAACTTGCCATACCGCAAGCACACATCCGCCTTCGCTCCAGACTCGTTGGTATCCGCGGGTGCCTGCACACGAGGCCCCTCTTCTAGCTCAGGTACCTCTGCCTTCTTAACCTCATGTTCCTTGTCGAGAGAAGAATTAGAAGTCTCTGCTAGAATATCATCGACCTGCGGGTGAGAGGACAAATTAAATATGTTTACATCCGGGTCTGTCTTTACCTGGACATTACCATTGCCTGTTACCTCAGACCGTGCTGTTCCGGTAGACTCGTCCGCAACCTTGGGAAGATTGATGCTCCAATCTGTCACCAAGTCGTTGGCTAGTACCACGTCAATCCCAGCCACAGGGAGGGTATCGACTACTGCCAACTCACATGTGCCGCTGAAATAAGGCGAGTCGAGATGTACTGGCACTAAGGGGGCGATGTACTGCGTCCTTGGAAACCCAACCAGGACAACCTCTTGTCTCCCGTCCACACTTACTCCCTCGGGTACCGAGCTCTTCATGATCAGGGACTGGGCTGCTCCACTATCTCTGAGCACTACTACAGATCTACCAGTATGATCACTCGTTACATACCCGGTTGAAGTGTGAGGGGTCAACAAACTTGGTCCTTCCTGCGTCGTCGTCGACTGGCTTCCTGCTGGTAATGTTCCACAGCTCATCAACATCACCTCCCTTCGTGCACTGCCACCTCTTCTGCCTCGGCACCTAGCAGCTATGTGCCCCTTCTGCCCACAAGTCCAGCACACCATGTTCCTCCTCGGACTACGATGTTTCGGACTACTAGGACTTGTTCTTCGAGGGCTACCTGGGGGAGTCTTCTTAGCACTTTGTGGGACGGGTCTTTCTTCTTCTTCGTCGTGAGGTCTGTCAAACCGGCGTTGGTAATTCCTCGGGACGTACTTAGCAGACGGCCTATGAGTCAGGATATACTCTTCAGCCATGGTGGCTGCTGCACTCAAGGTCTCCACCTGCTGCTCTTCTAAGTATGTCTTGAGGTCTCCAGACAAACAATCCTTGAAGTCCTCGAGCAGAATCAGCTGTTCGAGGTCTTCCCTGGTCTCCACCTTCCGAGAGGCACACCATTCTTGAAAAAGTCGCTCCTTGATGGTGGCGAATTCGGTGAAAGTGTGCTCTGAGGTCTTCTTCAGGTTTCGGAACTTTTGCCTATATGCCTCAGGTACCAATTGGTACGCCATGAGCACCACTTTCTTCACCATATCGTAATCGCTGGAGTCGTCAAGGGATAACGTAGAGTAGGCGATTTGGGCCATCCCAGTCAAAACTGACTGTATCATGATGGCCCAATTCTCCCTTGGCCACTCCAAAGAGGCAGCGACTTTCTCGAAGGCTGCAAAGAATTTTGACACTTCCTTCTCATGGAATTTGGGGACCATTTTGATGTTGCGTACCGGATCGAAGCTACTCGTGTCCGTTGTTTGCCTCCGACCACCGCCTAATCGCAAAACTTCTAGTTCATGTTGTCTCTCTCTTTCCTCTTTGTCTCGTCGTTCTTGTCTGTCTCGTTCCTCTCTTTCTCGCTCTCGTTCTTCTCTCTCTCGCTCTCGTTCTTCTCTCTCTCGTCTCTCTTCTCTTTCTCGTTCTCCTCTTTCTCTTTCTCGTCTCTCTTCTCTTTCTCGTTCTTCTCTTTCTCGTTTCTCTTCTCTTTCTCGTTCTTCTTTCCTTTCTTCTAATTCTAAACGCCTCATCGCCATTTCCTTATCTTTCATCTCCATCTCTTTATCTTTTAATTCTCGTTCTAATTCTAACTTCTTCCACTCTATCTCGCGATTGATCTCTAGGGCACGCATTTTGACTGTTAGGAAGCTGATATTAAGCTCACCTGCATCACTGTCAACGTCACTGCCCTTATCTTCCTTTTCCGTGGAAGCTATTTCCTCACCTTCCCTTGTACTAGGAGTCTCGCTCCCCTGTTTCTCTTCTGCCTTCAGGTGCCGGTGAACCTTGGACAAGATCTCCACACGGGAATCACTGGCACGGATCTTGATCTCCAGGTAGGCGCTCACTAGTACAAGCTCTGGTTTGCTCAAATATTTTAATCTGGCAAGACAATCTTCTCTGTTCAGAAAAGCCTGAACCTCGTCCAGATCATCGATGGTAGCTTTGTCTGCCATTGTCACAGATGGAACACTTAGCACTTAACACACTGCTTACACGTTAGCACTTAACACACCGAGCACTGTTCTACGCCAATATTGCACCAAACACTGCACTTGCCAATATTGCACGTAATCACTCCGGGCACCGCACTACCCAATATTGCACCGAGTCCAAGCGAACACTTCGCTCTACAATATTGCACTGAATCACTGAGCACCGCACTAGTCAATATTGCACTTAATCGCTTAATCACAGCGAGCACCGCACTGCACAATATCGCACTTAGTCACTCTGAGCACCGCACAGGACGTATAACGTTACAATCGTCACACACAGGGGGAATTATTTACAGGGATTACGCCACTTCACCACCCCTGTCAAACATACTTAACAAGGGGATGGATCCCGCTGGGGATGCCAATTATGTTACGGCCCTCTCGGGACGCAACGGGGTTCTCACTCTGACGTTGTTAGAGGAAGATATATATCCGACCCCAAGCCAGTAGAGGCTTTCAAGGGATGCGATCCGTGACGCAAGTAACTTAAAGGGAGTAGGGAAAGAAAGCCAAGAACTTAATATAATATAATGTTCACCATCACCGTTTAAATATATAGAATAAAAGAGTACACAAGGGGGAGGGGTATTAACACTTTACAAGGGGATCGTGCACAATCTAGTCTTCTGCTGAAGACTCTTGATCAAGAAGCTAGGTGCTGAGTCCGCGGTGCTTTCTTCGTGGCCTCAAGACGTGTCCTCTGAGAACGCCGAGCCTACCCTGGCCACAGGTCAGCCACAACACAGGTCCACTGGGGGCACCGTCGTGGAGGCCGTCAACCACACGTCCAGCAGGTCTGCTGGCAGGTACTGAGCCACCAAGGCTGGTACGGCCACTCCACGAACGATAAAAGGGGTACGCCCTAGACAGGAGTCTCGTGTGATATCACCAATCACCCTCCTGTCCTCAATACCCCAGTGGATTATCGTCTCCAACCGTCGGTCCCGGGTAAATCCTTTCACTGCCACTCCACTGGCAGGCTTAACACACCACAGTGTTCTTCCGGGGGGACGACGTCACAACAGCTGCAGCAAACTTCACAGTATGGAGACTGGCTGCCTCGGGTAGACTCACTCCACCTTCAACACAGTGGTCCCAGGTCGGCTCTGTAAGCAGACACGTCATCAATAACTGGGACACTAATACACCACACTCACAGGCTCAGATACTAACACCTGACGTATCCAGTCCATAGATGGCGCTGTCGTCGGAGCACCACCTCACCAGAGGTCAGGAGCGGCGGTGTTGAGCGCTGAACCAGACTGGAAACTGGTCCTCGAGGCCAGTACACGCTGTCCTCACTAGGTGTCGTCGTCCGTTTGGCGGGGGTTTCGGGAGCTGACCCACAGATGGCGTAGTTGTTACTGCTCCTTGCTCGGACGCTGGATCCGGGTTCGTAACATTTTAATATCACTCTCTTCAGCCTCTGCATCACTTTCTTGAGCCTCTGAATCCCTCTCTTGAGCCTGTGCATCACTCTCTCGAGCCTCTGCATCACTCTCTTCATCCTCTGCATCCCTCTCTTGAACTCCTGCATCCCTCTCATGAGCCTCTGCATCCCTCTCTTGAGCCTCTGCATCACTCTCTCGAACCTCTACATCCCTCTCTTGAGCCTCTGCATCACTCTCTTGAGCCTCTGCATCTCTCTCTTAAGCCTCTGCATCACTCTTTTGAACCTCTACATCCCTCTCTTGAACTTTTGCATCTCTCTCATGAGCCTCTGCATCCCTCTCTTGAGCCTTTGCATCACTCTGTTAAACCCCTGCATCCCCTCATGAGCCTCTGCATCACTCTCAAGAGCGTCTGCATCCCTCTTATGTTTCTCTGCATCCCTCACTTGAGCCTCTGCATCCCTCTCTTGCGCCTCTGCATCCCTCTCTTGAGTCTCTGCAGCCCTCTCTTGAGCCTCTGCATCCCTCTCTTAAGCCTCTGCATCATTCTCTTGAGCCTCTGCATCACTCTCGTAAGCCTCTGAATCACTCTGCTGAGCCCCTGCATCCCTCTCCTGAGCCTCTGCATCGCTCTCTTGAGCCTCTGCATCCCTCTCTTAAGCCTCTGCATCACTCTCTTAAGCCTCTGCATCACTCTCGTAATCCTCTGCATCACTCTCTTAAGCCTCTGAATCCCTCTCTTGAGCCTCTGAATCCCTCTTTTGAGCCTCTGCATCACTCTCTTGAGCCTCGGCATCCCTCTCTTAAGTCTCCGCATTACTCTCTTGAGCCTCTGCATCCCTCTCTTAAGCCTCTGCAGCCCTCTCTTGAGCCTCTGCATCCCTCTCTTAAGCCTCTGCATCATTCTCTTGAGCCTCTGCATCACTCTCGTAAGCCTCTGAATCACTCTGCTGAGCCCCTGCATCCCTCTCCTGAGCCTCTGCATCGCTCTCTTGAGCCTCTGCATCCCTCTCTTAAGCCTCTGCATCACTCTCTTAAGCCTCTGCATCACTCTCGTAATCCTCTGCATCACTCTCTTAAGCCTCTGAATCCCTCTCTTGAGCATCTGAATCCCTCTTTTGAGCCTCTGCATCACTCTCTTGAGCCTCTGCATCACTCTCTTGAGCCTCGGCATCCCTCTCTTAAGTCTCCGCATTACTCTCTTGAGCCTCTGCATCCCTCTCTTAAGCCTCTGCATCACTCTCTTGAGCCTCTGCATCCCTCTCTTGAACTCCTGCATCCCTTTCATGAGCCTCTGTATCCCTTTCTTGAGCCTTTGCATCTCTCTCTTAAGCCTCTGCATCCCTCTCGTGAGCCTCTGCATCACTCTTAAGAGCCTCTGCATCCCTCTTTTGAGCCTCTGCATCCCTCTCTTGAGCCCTTGCATCCCTCTCTAGAGCCTCTGAATCCCTCTCTTGAGCCTTTGCATCACTCTCTTAAGCCTCTGCATCCCTGTCTTGAGCCTCTGCATCAATCTCTTGAAGTCCTGCATCCCTCTCATGAGCCTCTGCATTCCTCTCTTATGCCTTTGCATCACTCTCTTAAGCCTCTGCATCCCTCCCTTGATCTCTGCATCACTCTCGTAAGCCTCTGCATCACTCTCTTGAGCCTCTGCATAACTCTCTTGAGTCTCAGCATCACTCTCTTGAGCCTCTGCATCCCTCTCTTGAGCCTCTGCAACACTCTCTTCAGCCTCTGCATCACTCTCTTAAGCCTCTGAATCCCTCTCTTGAGCCCCTGCATCCCTCTCTAGAGCCTCTGAATCTCTCTCTTGAGCCTCTGCATCACTCTCTCGAGCTTCTGCATCCCACTCTTGAGCCTCTGCATCACTCTCTTCAGCCTCTGCATCACTTTCTTAAGCCTCTGAATCCCTCTCTTGAGCCTCTGAATCCCTCTCTTGAGCCTCTGCATCACTCTCTTCAGCCTCTGCATCACTTTCTTAAGCCTCTGAATCCCTCTCTTGAGCCTCTGAATCCCTCTCTTGAGCCTCTGCATCACTCTCTCGAGCCTCTGCATCACTCTCTTCATCCTCTGCATCCCTCTCTTGAACTCCTGCATCCCTCTCTTGAACTCCTGCATCCCTCTCATGAGCCTCTGCATCCCTCTCTTGAGCCTCTGCATCACTCCTAAGCCTCTGCGTCTCTCTCTTGAGCCTCTGCAACCCTATTGTGAGCCTCTGCATCTCTTTCTTAAGCCTCTGCATCCCTTTCTTGAGCCTCTGCATCCATCTCTTGAACTCCTGCATCCCTCTCATGAGCCTCTGCATCCCTCTCTTCAGCCTTTGCATCACTCTCTTAAGCCTCTGCATCCCTCTCTTGAGCCTCTGCATCACTCTCGTAAGCCTCATACTTTATAACATTAAAACATAAGTTATTCATATAGGCTCTCTTCTTCATCATACATTGTTCATTACTTCTCACTTTTTGAACCGAGAGGATTAATTCATTAGCTCCTCCACCTCTCATTAATCTAATGGCAGAGGCTACATTTATCTCTACAATTCTATCCCCAATACTCTGCAGATTCAACTCCATCCTCATTATCTCAATCATAGCATTTCTTGGGCATCCTAAGATAATTCTCATGGCTTCATTTTGTACCTTCTCCAACTTGCCCATCCTACCTTTACCAAAACAAGAAATGACAGGTGCAGCATAATCAATAAGAGATCTTACAGTACTCAAGTATATCATTCGTAGCACTGGGACTCCCACTCCCTTTCCACAGCATGCCAAGGCCTTCAGAGGTATTTTTTACATATTTTCTATATTTTTACCGTTTATTTTCAATATAATGGGCCTCCGACTTCTACTTTCAAACTTAGCAAATTCCTTGGCGTTCTCATTGATCACAAGCTGAATTTCCAAGGACACATTCTAAATATATATAAAAAAAAAGTTTCAAAAATCTGTTGGCATTCTTTCTATGATCAGATATTATGCACCCTTCACCCTTCCCTGGTGACACTCTATTACTCCCTCATCTATCCTTATCTCAACTATGATATTTGTGCTTGGGGTTCTGCTACCCAAAATTATTTACGTCCTCTAATTACTCAACACAAAGCTGCTATTAGAACAATATCCAACTCTTGCCCCAGACAGCACTCGGTACCCCTACTCAAATCTCTGAAAATGTTAGATATTAAGTCACTGCACATCCTCTCAAGTGTATTATATATATATATATATATATATATATATATATATATATATATATATATATATATATATATATATATATATATATGTCGTACCTAGTAGCCAGAACGCACTTCTCAGCCTACTATGCAAGGCCCGATTTGCCTAATAAGCCAAGTTTTCTTGAATTAACTGTTTTTCGACTACCTAACCTACCTAACCTAACCTAACCTAACTTTTTCAGCTACCTAACCCAACCTAACCTATAAAGATAGGTTAGGTTAGGTTAGGCAGGGTTGGTTAGGTTCGGTCATATATCTACGTTAATTTTAACTCCAATAAAAAAAATTGACCTCATACATAATGAAATGGGTAACTTTATCATTTCATAAGAAAAAAATTAGAGAAAATATATTAATTCATGAAAACTTGGCTTATTAGGCAAATCGGGCCTTGCATAGTAGGCCAAAAAGTGCGTTCTGGCTATTAGGTACGACATATATATATATATATATATATATGTATATATATGATATATATATATATATATATATATATATATATATATATATATATATATATATATATATATATATATATATATATATATATATATATATGTCGTACCTAGTAGCCAGAACGCACTTTTCAGCCTACTATGCAAGGCCCGATTTGCCTTCAGAAGGTCCTTCTGACCTTCTGAAGATGTATTTAATATACGAAAGTACTTAAGGAAATTTCCTGTTTCATTTTTCCTTCGTGGTCTGACATTGTCACATTCTTAATCACGTGTTTATTTTCGTGATATACACACATTATATATATATATATATATATATATATATATATATATATATATATATATATATATATATATATATATATATATATATATATATTATATATATATATATATATATATATATTATATATATATATATATATATATATATATATATATATATATATATATATATATTATATATATATATATATATTATATATATATATATATATATATATATATATATATATATATATATATATATATATATATATATATATATATATATATATATATATATATAACGCGAACTGTAATGCCAATCCTGACCTTAAAAGCTTCATTGAAGGTTGTAACAGAACCCATGAGCACCTCACCAGAAACAAATACCTTTTTGATATTCCAAGAGTATGACTTAATCAAACTAGAAATGCTCTACAAATCAAGGGACCCAGAATGTGGAATGACCTTCCCAATCATGTTAAAGTCTGTACCTCTCTCAACCAGTTTAAGATAAAAACTAAACACTACCTAATTAACTCCCTGTAACCTCCCTTATGTTATTTTTAAACTATGCTGTTTGTCGACCAAATTGTGTTTTTGCTGTTTTTCTGCCATGTTCCCCCCTTTTTTATTTTTTTTATTTTCTCAACACTTTTTATACTTTAATCTCAATTAGTTTTAAGTTTTAGTCTTCAGTGTTTTTCCTGCCTGAAACGCTTTGCGTAATAGTGGCTTTAGGTATTGTATGTACTAGCTCTATCTATTAAGTCATCAATATAGTATCACCCTTGTATGTATGTACTTTACCTGAATAAACATTTGAATTTATTTTTTTTAATTAGTTTTGTTTTCATTAACCACCATTCCCATATGGTGACACAGGTTTCCGAAATTATCCAACACTGTTTGAACCTTTGAAATATCTTTGTCCTGAAACAAAATATTATCGGCACATATGATCGGAGTTACCCCATTTGAGTATCTCTCAGATGCTATCTTATTCATTAGTACATTAAACAGGGTGGGACTCAACACTCCTCCCTGAGGTGTGCCGAGTTCAAAAGATCTCAAACCTGACATACAACCTTGATACCACACCTGTTTGAGCCTTCCTTGAGCCTTGAGCCTTGAGCCTGAGCCTTCCTTTCGAAAAGATAATCCCCCTATCCAGCGCAATAATCTCCCTTTAACACCAAGACCAGCCAATTCATATAAAAAACATCTTTGTTGGCTTTATCAAAAGCTCCTTATAAATCAATAAAAATTCTATAATAATCATTATCATTAGCTAGACATTTAATAATACATTCAGAGGTACTTTTTCCTCTGAGGAACCCGAACAAATTACTAGACAGCTGATCACCTATTATATATAAAAGTCTATTTAAAATGATCCTCTCCATCATTTTACAAAAACACGAGGTTAAAGACACAGGTCTATACTCTCCATTAGCTTTAGGGATAGGGATGATCATAGCTTTTTTCCATTTACTGGGAATACTGCCCCTCTTTATAATTAATATTAAAGAGGTCTAACAGTGGGCGTTTCGTCATAATGGCAAGTTCATTAAGTATTTCATAAGTTACTCCATCCTCCCCAGGGGCGGTAGATTTCCCAACTTTAATCGCCGTTATTAGTTCTTCTCTGGTAATATCTGTGCAAGTGACATCACCACTGTTACCTGCTATAAGTATAAAATCCTTTCTTAGATTTTTCCAAGAATCTAACGACTCTCTCGTTACAGCGGGTAATGAACTAAGTTTGGCAGCTTCTGCCCATTTATTTACGAGATCATTTGCAATTCCCTGTGGGTCAGGATGTGCAACAAAATTATGCTTTTTACCCCTTATTTTATTTACGTCTTGCCAGATTTCCTTCAAGTTTATGTTACTCCCACCATTTTCTGCAAACTCCTGCCAATACTTGCTCCTAATTCCCTTTCCTCTTCTCCTCTCACCGCCTAGCAACTGCCAGTAAAGCATTCTTCCCTTCCTCAGTCCTACCATTCCTATTCCAATTCCTGTGAGCTCTCCTCATTGTTAATGTCCACCCCTTAAGCATCTTGTCATGTGTATAATTTTCTTTTCTGGGGGGATGCTTTTTTATACTAGATGTTTTCCTGTTCTATGTTGCATTAAATACATCTACCTCCTTAATTAAATCTTTATAAAATGCTTCTGCCGAAACTGGCTTATAAGTATCATACCAAGACTTAATATGGCCAACAAGACCCCTTAATTCTCCCTCATTAAACTTTAACCTTTTCCTCTGAAGGCAGGCATACTTTTTATCTAGTTTAAGCTGTATTTGTAATGCAAAATGATCCCTTAGCATTTCATCCACAGTGAGACAATTCCCCTCTATGTCCTCAGCATTTATCAGACAAGCATAATCTAATCTCCCTCCCCTCAGATGACTAGGAGAGGGCTCGCCCAGCAGTTGAACATGTCCTGCAAAAACTGGTACCATCTTCAACCATTCCTATTTGCTTTACCCCTTGATCCTAAAGCTGGATGTCTGGTATTAAAATCCCCTACCATAAGGGTGTCTTCAGAAAAGAGGGAATCTGGCAAGTATCTTAAATCAAGGGAGCTATCAGAGATGTATAGATTAATGAAATTTAACTCTCGGTCCTTTAATTGTATCCGCAAGCTAATACTTTCAATACCTCTATATCTGTGAGGAATTCCAGTTATCTCGGCAGGTATGGTACTTTTGACATAACATGAGACCCCCCCCCCCCCCGTAGTTCCTCCATCAGCATATAAGTGAAAACTTGTATAGCTATTTAGCCTCAATGCTACCATCCCTATCCCCAGTTTCCTGGAGTGCTACTATGTCAATATTCTCTCTAAGAGTATAATAGTGTATATCCACCGCTCTAGTTTTTAATCCATTAACATTCCAAGATAGTATTCTCAATCTACTTTCATCCATGATTAATACCCTGGGGGTCTTTGTGAGCCGCAGGCCGGGCTCTGCTTGCCTTAGCTATCTGAATTTTTACCCACACTTGTCTTGCAGATGTTTCTCTTCCAATAGAGCTAATGAACTCAAGCCATTGTCTTTCCATTTGTAACTCATCTGCAATATATGTACCTGTACCTGAATAAAAAATCTAATCTAAATCTATATCTAATATATATGGTTAGAGATATGCAAATGAGAGAGTAATATAGTGAAACCTTTAAAATACTTAACAATTTGGAGGATATAGATTCATACAATTTCTTCAAAAGGTCAGATGTAACACGAACAAGGAGGAAAGGTTTCAAGCTCAACAAGCCACAATGTAGGAGCGTTTCTTTTTTCTACTGCTTCTTTTTTGACAGTAGAAGAGCGTTAGTCATTAAATAGCAGACGCCCAGTATACCAGAATACTGTATTGTGATAGAGTGAAGAGAGAATGTTAAGAAATTAGAAAAAACTGGGAATAAAGTAAGATTCATGTGGATCCCTTCACATGTGGGAATACTGTTGAATGAGGTAGTTGATGAGATAGCGAAGAGAGCCACAGAAAAACTCTTGTTGATGTTGTATTTCAGATAACCTTGAAACAAATAAAAATAAGAATCAAGGTGATTCAAGAAAGTGAAGAAATGATAAAGAGAATGGCAATGGTGGACAATAGTAACACACTTAAGAATTATTCAGTAATAAATATAAACTCGTCCTTCACCTATGGTAAAGGAAAGTTTACTTGGAAGGATTCAATTTACATGAGATTAAGATTAGGATACATATATATCTGGCAGTACGATGTTGATGTTAGTGAAAAAGATAAGGAGTGTAAATTATGTAGTATGCCGCACGCCCACACCTTAGAACATTATGTATTAGAGTGTCAACTTATTGATAACTATAGAAATAAGGAAATAAGTAGTGTACCACATCAAATTGTTTGGATGTGTGATAATGGTATGATAGACAGTATACTTAGGAGCTACAAGAATTTTGCCCCAAGAGTGTAACAATTGTATGCTGTGCTTACTATATTAACCTGCAATGTTAAATGGGATTCTTGTAATGTTATTTGTCTATTTGTACTCACAGCATTTGTGCGCCCCTTGAGGGACTTGAAGTAGAGGGGGGGGGGGGTAGAAATAGCCTAAGCTATTCTATCCCTTTGAAATGTATTTCTTTCTTATCTCAATAAACATTCTTGAACTTGAACCTTCGTTAAGCCGCCAGCTTCCTGTCCTCATCCAGGCCACTAGAGTTAGTGGACCTCATGTAAATCAGGTAGGTAGGTAGGTGTGTGACAGTGTGTCTAATTACCCTAAGCTTCCTACTATTCGTGTAATTACAACATGCTCCTTATGAAGCTATGCCAGTTGTTTGTGCATTTTTTCATTTGATTTAATAAAAACAATAATTTTCATTACTCCAATCTAATAGGAAACAAACTGCTCTGGTGAGGATCGTGTAACTTCATTCACCTTAAGATAACTGAATGATTTCCCATAGCCACCCTTTGCTTGATCTGTCAAATGAGCAATATCTATCGCAAATGTTGCTGCTCACATCGAAATCTAAATCATTTATATAAACTGATTTGCTTGGCATAACCATGTCCTATTACAACTTAATATATCCCCCTTAACATTTACTTAAGACTTAAAAAAATGGTAATTAAGTGCAATAAACAAATTTATCTAAGAATTAACAATATTCAAATTGCCAACAGAGTAGATGTGAAGTTACTAGGTATTACATTGACAACAAACTCAATTTCCATTGCTATATACAAGATATTAGAAAAAGGTTTCTAAAACAGTAAGCATTCTTCCAAAGTCAGACACTGTACTATGTTCTTTGCCCTAACCTAGTCACTCAGTATTATTCACTCATTTATCTATGTCTTGTCTATCTATGTCTTAAAGATTACAAGACGTACATTAGTCAGTACAATTGGTGCTTAAAATGTTAAGGATCTCTTGTGAAACACGGTTATTATTAAAGTTTTTTATTAGGTAAAATAAATAAAAAGGGCCATGAAGTAACAAGAATGCAAGGCTGGCAGAAGCTGGCGTAAGTAGCGAAGACGGAAGATTCTTCATATTAAAAGACCCTGCTTCTCCAAGATGGCAGTCACACCCTGCTTGCCCTGGACAATCACCATATGGAGAAGGACTGTTTACTGTGAAGGGAAGTTAACAAATGCAATGCCAGCACGAGTCTTGAAGGGTAAACGATGATGGCACCTTCACAGTAACACAAAAGCCGAGCAAGCCCAGCGAGGAAGACCTGTTGATGGGAAAGGAGAATTTTTAGTCATACATTTTTGTTTTATAAGATTCCAAAATATTATATTGATAAATTTGTGAGAGTATTCTGAGCGTTTTGAGCCATCTTGAGTCCTCTCCTCACTAAGCAACTAACTGCCAAAAGATTAAACAACCCCTGGCCCACAAGTGGCATACTGTACGGTGCGCCAAAGTGTTAATAAAACAATTACTGTAACAAGAAACACGAATATGAAAAAAAATGAAAATAGAATTTGCCTAGTTACAAAACAAGAAGGTAAGAGATACTCATCAATGGTTACCAGTATAATACAAAGAGCCAAAGCTTCCTTTTATGAGAATAGGTTTAAAGAAGCAAAAGGAAATATGAACATTACATCTCTATCATCACCCATCTTTAACATCCTAGGGTTACCTTGAGGTTACCTTGAGGTGCTTCCGGGGCATAGCGTCCCCGCGGCCCGGTCGTCGACCGCGACCGCGGCCGGCAACCAGGCCTCCTGGTTGCCGGACTGATCAACGAGGCTGTTGGACGCGGCTGCTCGCAGCCTGACGTATAGTCACAGCCTGGTTGATCAGGGTCTAAACAACAATCACATACCAAGCAGATAAAACTCTCCAAAGATGGTTACACACTTGCAACAGACTTAGATATTGCAACTGATTTCAATAGCTTGTTTTCATGAATTTGTGCAAACCTCGGCAGAAAAATTTCAAAGACCCAGACACATGTTACTACATATCTCACAGGTAGCTAACACTCTACTCCTTTTACCAGTCAGCCCGACAGACATTATATCCATAATTCCATTACTTAAAATTAAAGCTTGGAACATTAATGAAATAATGTCTGATATATAAGAGTGTTGCCCTGCTCTTGCAACACCCATTCCTCTGCTATTCAACTAGTGTTCTACTTTTCCTGAAATCCTTACAAAAATAACAGTGGTGCCAGTTCATAAAGGAGGCAAGACAACTGACAAACAATTACAGACCAATACCTATACTTCAAATCTACCTATACTTTCAAAAATAGTTTTTTTTAATAAGCAGTTCTATTCCTACTTTGTGAAACTCAATATACTAAGTCCCTGCCAGTTTGGCTTCTGTTTTCAAATGAGTATCAATGATGCCATTATTAGTTTGCTTGATATAATCTACACTGCCCTTGACAAAAATGAGTTCTCAATTGGCCTCTTCATTGACTTTAGGAAAGCCTTTGACACTATAAACCATAACTACCTCTTACTTAAGGGGCCCAGTGATTGGGCACCGAAGCTTCCTCATGCACACTCCATTTTTTGTGTGCGTAATCCTCATGGCAAATGCTCCAACTTTTCTTTTTAAATCAACATCACAACATGAACGGAAAATAGTTAAAAAAAAATCTATTTCAAATTGCTATAAATATCTTATAATGTTACCAATTGTTATTTTATTCATTATGGTCTCAGAATGGAATATAACTTTCAATTGCCTGTGAGAAAATTATTGTTTTAGAGTATAGTTTACTATAAAACATTTTTTGAATGGGGCCATCCAAATATGTGGCAAATATATATGCAAAATATATATAACTCCAAACGTTATGGCTTTATGACAAATCGATTCATTAGGAACCTCAGCACTAAGAGCTTTGCACATAATATGTAAAAATGGTGAGAATCGGTCAGAAACTGAATTTTTTATTAAGTCGCAAAGTAGAAAATGTTTTTCACAGAGAAAAATGCATTTAAAGTTCTCGACAATAAATATAGTACTTCTGATTTACGACATATCTCGTAGGTTTCCGCCTCAACCGGTGGATCAAACCATGACCCTAGGGACAATGAACCCCAAGTGAGGTCCACTCAGCCGTCGGGCCCCTATCTTACATACGTTATCTGTGCATGAGGTTCAACAAATGCAAATTACATAAAGCCTATCATCACTCGCCAAAAATCTGCTGTCACAACTAGAATAAAATAAATCTTCACACAACACATACAGCCCCTCTATTTTAGTCTTTAACATGCTAAATATACACTCACGCCACACATTCTCATGTTCTAAATACATGTACATAAACCTTATTCCTAAATGCTAATCTTAATTTGAAAGTTTTCCTTGATAGGTCTTATAAAACCCATAAACACCACACCAGAAATAGATATCTCTTTGATATCCACCAGAGTCAGACTAAATATGTGCAAATATTCCATGCAAGTAAAAGGGCCCACCAGTCTTTGGAACTCACTCCCTGAAGAATTAAAAAATTGTCCAACGTGTGCCCTGTTCACAAGTAAAATAAAAATACTTAATTTTATCCTCATAGTTTCCTACCTTGCGTTTCAAACTCACACTATCTTGTACTACCCACTTCCCCAATATTAGTACTTAAGACATACATCCTTGACAGTGTACTAGCCTCTGTCAACTTATGTTGTAGTTATTGTGTAAGGACTTACCCAAAACACTATGCCTGTTAGTGGGTTTGAATGAATGTAAAAATACGAATCTTAAGTAATCCCACCAACCCATTGTACCTTCTTGCAAATAAATTTATATTATTATTATAAATTTCATGCTAGTTTATAAAAAAAAAAAATAATTACCAAGTTGAAACAATATGATTTTCTTCAAATAGATGATAGCAGTTTGGTGGCCACCACCTATTAGCTGGGAGACCTGCAATGCATGGGCTGCCGGCTGGTACAAGCAACAGCCTGTTGGAGCAAGATAGAGAATAACCACAAAATGATATCTTTATAAGAACTCTATCTTGTAAAGCCACTAGTACGCGCAG